>NC_088230.1:40647392-40819892 GCF_036934945.1 Oncorhynchus masou masou
TGCCCCTCTTAACTGGTGCACTCAGGAATAATGCATTGTTGAACATAGCCTGAGGCTACACACACACACCAATCCCTACAACTGTGTGTGTGTCTGTGCGCGTGCATGTGTGTCTCTGTGTGTGTGTGTGTGTGTGTGTGTGTGTGTGTGTGTGTGTACCAAAAAGCACTTCATTCCTTTCCTAGTGTATCCTTTGATTATCAGTCCTATAACCCCATTTTCTGTCTGACAATGTTGTCACTTCTACTACTGCTGCCCCCTCTGCTGGACAGAATCACTCTCTGCAGGGAGAGCGGGCGAGACAAGGAGATGGGGGAGGTAGAGAGAAGGAGAGGGAAAGGTAGAGGGAGGGAGCGAGGCAAGAGAGGGAGAGCGGGAGAGGGAGAGGAAGCAAGAGAGGGAGAAAGTGGGAGATAAAGAGGGGGAGAAGGGAAGGGAGGCTGTCAGTTGTCTGTCTGTGTTCAGGTCTCTAGTGTTGCCCTCAGGCGGCTTCACTTCACAATTAATGGAGGATCTTTCAGGGGAAAACCACACATCTAAATACACACACACACACACACACACACACACACACACACACACACACACACACACACTAATAAACAGTGGCCTGTGAGGTCTGGGTGTCTCTGAATGCCATTCCAGCAATTAACTACTCACACTAGTTTTCCTATACCCACATATTCACATGGAATTTCACATTTTAGATATCAATTATCAACTAACAACTACAATCACATAGCAACTAGAAACTGCAACTACAAATTATAAACGATCAGACATCAAATTGAAACTAGAATCTATCAGTGACCAACTATCAGATATCAACAATAAACTTGTCAACTTCCTCTTCCTGGAAATGACCGGACCAAAGCGCAGCGTGATGAGCGTACATTTCTTTTAATTTGAAATTAATGTCGCCAAGGAAACGACCGTGACGCTCAACTTGGGCAACAATGCCACTTACAAAGTCAACTACCCACAAATGCGAAAGGAAAAATGCTGCCTCAGTGTGATTCCCAATCAGAGACAACGATAGACAGCTGCCTCACGTTCGGCTTCTGTTTACCGATTTTTGTGAAGGTTTCACTTTCTTAAAAAAATGGAATTACAGGCACGCTGCGCCTTGGCTCATCTATGACGGAGAGTTTGAAGACTGTGAACGTGACAATAGAAGCACAAGCATTTCGCTATTACAACAATAACATCTGCTAATCATGTGTACATGACCAATAACGTTTGATTTGAACCAGTCACTACCACTACTATAACTATAACCAGTCACTACCATTACTACTGTAGACACTACCACTACTATAACCAGTCACTACCATTACTATAACAAGTCACTACCACCACTATAACCAGTCACTATCACTACTATAACTATAACCAGTCACTACCACTACTATAACTACAACCAGTCACTAACATTACTACTGTAGACACTACCACTACTATAACTATAACCAGTCACTACCACTACTATAACTATAACCAGTTACGACCACTACTACTGTAGTCACTACCAATGCTATAACTATAACCAGTCACTACCACTACTATAACTATAACCAGTCACTACCACTACTATAACTACAACCAGTCACTAACATTACTACTGTAGACACTACCACTACTATAACTATAACCAGTCACTACCACTACTATAACTATAACCAGTCACTACCACTACTATAACTATAACCAGTCACTAACATTACTACTGTAGTCACTACCACTACCACTGCTATAACTATAACCAGTCACTACCACTACTACTGTAGACACTAACACTACTATAACTATAACCAGTCACTACCACTACTACTGTAGACACTACCACTACTATAACTATAACCAGTCACTTCCATTACTACTGTAGACACTACCACTACTATAACTATAACCAGTCACTACCACTACTACTGTAGACACTACCACTACCATTACTATAACCAGTCACTACCTCTACTATAACTATAACCAGTCACTACCACTACTATAACTTTAACTAGTCACTACCATTACTACTATAGACACTACCACTACTATAACTATAACCAGTCACTACCATTACGTGACAGTACAGCCCCCCCATCTATCCTTGGTGGCGGCTCCTAATCGAGACATAGCCCCCGCGCCACACGCTGATCCCTCCACTTCCGTGGAACCGGACCGTGGATCATTGCCGGAGACTCTGGACCGTGGATCGTTGCCGGAGAGTCTGGACCGTGGATCGTTGCCGGAGGAACCGGACCATGGATCATCGCCGGAGGCTCTGGATTGGGAACCCCCTTATGGAGGCTCCGGACTGCGGACTGCCGCTGGAGGCTCTGGACTAGAGCCTGCACAGGATATGCTGGACCGTGTAGGGGCACTGGAGGTCTGGAGAGCAGAGCTGGCACAACGCGTCCTGGCTGAATCCCCCCTGTAACAGGCCGCACTTGGCTGTGCTGGCGAACTGGAGATACCATGTGCATCACTGCATAACACAGTGCCTGACCAGTCACACGCTCCCCACAGTAAGCACGGGGAGTTGGCTCAGGTCTAAACCCTACCTCCGCCACTCTCCCCAAGTGCCACTACCAAAGATTTGTTTTGGGCTGCTTCTCGTGCTTCCGTCGTTGCCTTGACTTCCTCTTTTGCTGCCTCCACCTGCTTCCATGGCAGGGTCTTGTCCCCTGCCATTACCTCCTCCCAGGTCCAGTATGTCCTCCACTCCCTTTTCTCCCAGGCCCAGAATCCCTGCTCCTCCTGGCCACGCTGCTTGGTCCTTTTTTGACGGGGTGTTCTGTAATGCTCATCGTCGTAAGGAAGAGTGGACCAAAGCGCAGCGTGGAAAGTGTTCATGATCTTTATTGTCAAGAATCACTCAAACAAAAATAACGAATACAAAAACAAAAGCATATTGTTCCGTCAGGCACAGATACTAAACGGAAAACAACACCCTACAAAACCCAATCGGAAAATGACAACCTATATGATCCCCAATCAGAGACAACGATAGACAGCTGCGTCTGATTGAGAACCACACTAGGCAAAAACAACAAAGAAATAGAAAACATAGATTCTCACACCCGAGTCACACCCTGACCTAGAGGTATTTATTGACCTTCTTATTTATTCTCTAAGGTCAGGGTGTGACAGGTAGTCTTGCTAGCTACAGTTGAAGTCGGAAGTTTATATACACCTTAGCCAAATACATTTAAATTCAGTTTTTCACCATTTCTGACATTTAATCCTAGTACAATTTCCCTGTCGTAGGTCAGTTAGGATCAGCAAATAATTAAGAATGTGAAAAGTCAGAAAAATAGTAGAGAATTATTTCTTTCAGCTTTAATTTCTTTCATCACATTCCCAGTGGATCAGAAGTTTACATACACTCAATTAGTACTTGTTAGTAATGCCTTTTAAATGGTTTAGCTTGGGTTAAACGTTTTGGGTAGCCTTCCACAAGCTTCCCATAATAAGTAGGCTGAATTTTGACCCATTCCTCATGAAACAGCTGGAAAAACTGAGTCAGGTTTGTAGGCTTCCTGGCTCGCACGCGCTTTTTCAGTTCTGCCCTCAAATTTTCTATAGGATTGAGGTCAGGGCTTTGTGATGGCCACTCCAATACCTTGACTTTGTTGTCCATAAGCAAAATGTCATTGTCCATTTAGAAGACCCATTTGTGACCAAGCTTTAACTTCCTGACTAATGTCTTGAGATGTTGCTTCAATATATCCTAGTGATGCCGTGAATTTTGTGAAGTGCACCAGTCCCTCCTGCAGCAAAGCACCCCCAAAACATGATGCTGGCAACTCCGTGCTTCACGGTTGGGATGGTATTTTTTGGCTTGCAAGCTTCCCCCTTTTTCCTCCGAACTTAACGATGGTCATTATGGTCAAATAGTTCTATTTTTGTTTCATCAGACCAGAGGACATTTCCCCAAAGAGTACGATCTTTGTCCCCATGTGCAGTTGCAAACCGTAGTCTGGCTTTTGTAAGGCAATTTTGGAGCATTGGCTTCTTACTTGCTTAGCGGCCTTTCAGGTTATGTGGATATAGGACTCGTTTTACTGTGGAATAGATACTTTTGTACCTATTTCCTCCAGCATCTTCACAAGGTCCCTTGCTGCTGTTCTGGGATTGATTTGCACTTTTTGCACCAAAGTTAATCTCTAGGAGACAGAATGCATCCCCTTCCTGAGCGGTATGGCGGCTGCGTGGTCCCATGATGTTTATACTTGCGTACTATTGTTTGTACAGATGAACGTGGTACCTTCAGGCATTTGGAAATTGCTATCAAGGATGAACCAGACTTGTGGAGGTCTACAATTTATTTTCTGGGTCTTGGCTGATTTTCTTTTGATTTTTCCATGATGTCAAGCAAAGAGGCACTGAGTTTTAAGGTAGGCCTTGAAATACATCCACAGGTACACCTCCAATTGACTCAAACGATGTCACTTAGCCTATCAGAAGCTTCCAAAGCGATGATGTCATTTACTGGAATTTTCCAAGCTGTTTAAAGGCACAGTCAACTTAGTGTATGTAAAGTTCTGACTCACTGGAATTGTGACACAGTGAATTATAAGTAAAATAATATTTTTGTAAACAATGTTTGGAAAGTAGATGTCCTAACCGACTTGCCAAAACTATAGTTTGTTAACAAGAAATGTGTGCAGTGGTTGAAAACGAGTTGTAATGACTCCAACTTAAGTGTCTGTAAACTTCCGACTTCAACTGTACATTTTCAGATGTTACACATTTCTCATTTTGTCAGAAAGTTGCTTTCATTTCAAGTTAAAATTTACTGTTAACTAGCTAGCTAACGTTAGCTGACTGACTTACTAGCCAATGTTATGTGTATGATCTGTATAGTTATATTATTCTTATCTCAGAGCCATTTGCATTGCTAGTTATAGCCTAATGTTAGCTAGCTAACATTCATGTAGGGGAGTAACGTTATGAGTTGGGATTATGGTTAATTTTTACCTAACTACCATACATTTCTATGCAAGGAACCATTTCAATAGAATGTTCATGATGTCACTGCGACAACTGCTGATAGACGTAGCTGGTTAGTAAAATGTTCAAAGTGAGCTGAAGTAGTAAGCAAGCTAACCAACGTTAGTTAGTTAGTTAGCTTGGGTGCTTGACTCCTGTTGTTAGGACAGAGTGCTTGGATCAACCCTGCCCCTCGGCCAGAGTGTCCAGTGTGCGCTCTGAATTCTCAGAAAGCAAAACACTGGGTTTACGAATACCCAGAAGACACTCTTAACACACTGTGGCACAGCCTTTAGTCTTGAAATCTTTGGTTGTTTAGTACCTGGCCTCACATGTAAATCCTTAAAAAGATGGGTTGGGCTTAAAAGTGTGTGAACGATACTGAATAGGTGTAGAAAAAGAAGAGCTCTCCAGTTTTTTTAAATATTTATTTATTTATTTCAACTTTATTTAATTAACCAGGTCGGCTAGTTGAGAACAAGTTCTCATTTGCAACTGCGACCTGGCCAAGATAAAGCGTAGCAATTCGACACATACAACAACACAGAGTTACACATGGAATAAACAAAACATACAGTCAATAATACAGTAGAACAAAAGAAAACAAAAAGTCTATATACAGTGAGTGCAAATGAGGTAGGTTAAGGAAATAAATAGGCCATGGTGGCGAAGTAATTACAATATAGCAATTAAACACTGGAATGGTAGATAAGCAGAAGGTGAAAGTGCAGGTAGAGATACTGGGATGCAAAGGAGCAAAATAAATAAATACCAGTATGGGGATGAGGTAGGTAGATAGATGGGCTGTTTACATATGGGCATGTACAGGTGCAGTGATCTGTAAGCTGCTCTGACTGCTGGTGCTTAAAGCTAGTGAGGGAGATGTGAGTCTCCAGCTTCAGAGATTTTTGCCGTTTGTTCCAGTCATAGGCAGCAGAGAACTGGAAGGAAAGACGACCAAAGGAGGAATTGGCTTTGGGGTGACCAGTGAGATATACCTGCTGGAGCGCGTGCTACTAGTGGGTGTTGCTATGGTGACCAGTGAGCTGAGATAAGGCGGGGCTTTACCTAGCAGAGACTTGTAGATAACCTGTAGCCAGTGGGTTTGGCGACGAGTATGAAGCGAGGGCCAACCAACAAGAGCGTACAGGTCGCAATGTATGGGTAGTGTATGGGTCTTTGGTGACAAAACCGATGGCACTGTGATAGACTGCATCCAGTTTGTTGAGTAGAGAGTTGGAGGCTATTTTATAGAGTAGTGATGCTGGACGGGCGAGCAGGTGTGGGCAGTGATCGATGGAATAGCATGCATTTAGTTTTACTTGTGTTCAAGAGCAGTTAGAGGCCATGGAAGGAGAGTTGTATGGCATTGAAGCTCGTCTGGAGGTTAGTTAACACAGTGTCCAAGGATGGGCCAGAAGTATACAGAATGGTGTCGTCTGCGTAGAGGTGGATCAGAGAAATACCAGCAGCAAGAGCAACATCATTGATGTATACAGAAAAGAGAGTCGGCCCGAGAATTGAACCCTGTGGCACACCCATAGAGACTGTCAGAGGTCCGGACAACAGGCCCTCCGATTTGACACACTGAACTCTATCAGAGAAGTAGTTGGTAAATCAGGCGAGGCAATCATTTTGAGAAACCAAGGCTGTCGAGTCTGCCAATAAGCCTTTGCCAGGTCGACGAATACGGCTGCACAGTAATGTCTCTTATCGATGGGGGTTATGATGTCGTTGAGAACCTCGAGCATTCAATTCTATCTTGGCGGAAAACATTATAGTTAGGAATGGAAATTTCAAGGGTTTTGGTGGTTTTCCTAAGCCAGGATTCAGACACGGCTAAGACATCTGGGTTGGCAGAGTCTGCTAAATCAGTGAGTAAAACAAACTTAGGGAGTAGGCTTCTAATGTTAACATGCATGAAACCAAGGCTTTTACGTTAACAGAAGTCAACAAATGAGAGCACCTGGGGGGTGGAAGTGGAGCTAGGCACTGCAGGACCTGGATTAACCCTCACATCACCAGAGGAACAGAGGAGAAGTACGATAAGGGTACTGCTAAAGACTATACGAACTGGCCGTCTAGCACGTTCAGAACAGAGAGTAAAAGGAGCAGGTGTCTGGGCTCAAAAACATAGATTCAAGGCATAGTGTACAGACAAAGGTAAGGTAGGATGTGAGTACATTGGAGGTAAACCTAGGCACTGAGTAATGAAGAGAGAGATATAGTCTAGAGATGTTTAAACCAGGTGATGTCATCGCATATGTAGAAGGTGGAACATCCATGGTTGGTTAAGGCTCGCCAGTGAAATAAGACAGTAATCACTAACCAGGACAGTAATGGACAAGGCATATTAATATTAGAGAGAGGCATGCGTAGCCAGGTGAGCATATGGGTCCAGTGAGTGGTTGGGCTGGTTGGGGACACAGCGATTCAGACAGTTAGCAGGCTAACAAGCTAATAGTTAGTAGGCCGGGGCTAAACAAGCTAGCAGCTAGTAGACCGGGACAAGCTAGCAGTTAGCAGGCCGGGTTAGCAAGCAAGCAGTTAGCATGGGCTAGCAGTTACAGACCAGGCAGGTAAGCTAGCAGTTAGCAGGCCGGGGGTGGCAGCTCGCAGTTAGCAGGCCGGGGGTGGCAGCTAGCAGTTAGTAGACCAGGGCAAGCTAGCAGTTAGCAGGCCGGGTTAGCAAGCAGTTAGCAAGCAGTTAGCAGGGGCTAGCAGTTAGCAGACCGATTTAGCAAGCAAGCAGTTAGCAAGGGCTAGCAGTTAGCAGACCGGACAGGCAAGCTAGCAGTTAGCAGACCGGGTTAGCGAGCAAGCAGATAGCAGGCGCTAGCAGGGGTTTGCTGACTGATAGCTGGTAGTTAGTTGGCTAGCTTCAGTTGAGGGATTCCGAATTCGAAGTAAATATAAATACTTTAGGGGAAAAAAAGCAGGACCACGCCACATTGGGTGAGGCAGGTTGCAGGAGAGTATTTAGATGATGAGGTTTAGCAAAATATTTTAAAGGATATGTGACTAAAAAGATATAAAATGATATATACAAGGGACACGACAGGACAAAGACGTCTGACTGCTACGCCATCTTGGATCACAGTAGGTGTACCAAAACATTTACTCAAAAGTGAGGTTAGAAGGTTAAACTTTCAAAGCAGAGTACTTTCCCATTGTTCCTCAACTGTATTGTATGATTTACTCTTTTGTAGATCTGAGTCTCTACTTTTATCCAGTGTAAAAAACACCATTCCAAATTTTGCGACATAAGACCGAATCGTCGGTCACATATTAAAAGATGTGCATGTACAGTGCCTTCGGAAAGTATTCAGACACGTTGGCTTTTTCCATATATTTTTTTACAGCCTTATTCTAAAATGGATTAAAAAAAGAACATCCTCAGTAATCTACACTCAATACTTAATAATGACAAAGCAAAAACAGGTTTTTGGACATTTTTGCAAATTGAGCTCAGATGCGTCCTGTTTCCATTGACCGTGTATTTAGGGAGTTACTCCCATTCTTCTACGCATATCGTCTCAAACTCTATCAGGATGTGGAGCGTCGCTAAACAGCTATTTTCAGGTCTCTACAGAAATGTTCAATCGGTTTCAAGTCTGGTCTCTGGCTGGGCCACTCAAGGACATTCAAAGACTTGTCCCAATGCCACTCATGCATTGTCTTGGCTGTGTTCATAGGGTCGTTGTGCTTTTGGAAGGTGAACTTTCGCCCCAGTCTGAGGTCCTGAGCACTCTGGAGCAGGTTTTCATCAAGGATCTCTCTGTACTTTGCTACGTTCATCTTTGCCTCGATCCTGACTAGTCTCCCAGTCCCTGCCGCTGAAAAACATCCCACAGCATGATGCTGGCACCACCATGCTTCACCATAGGGATGGTGCCAGGTGTCCTCCACGTGCTTAGCATTCAGGCCAAAGAGTTCAATCTTGGTTTCACCAGACCAGAGAGAATTTTGACTCTGAAAGTCTTTCGGCGCCTTTTGACAAACTCCAAGCAGGGTGTCATGTGACTTTCTACTGAGGAATGGCTTCTGTCAGGCCACTCTACCATAAAGACCTTATTGGTGGAGTGCTGCAGAGATGGTTGTCATTCTGCAAGGTTCTCCCATCTCCACAGAGGATCTCTAGAGCTCTGGTCACCTCCCTGGCCAAGACCCTTCTCCCTCGATTGCTCTGTTTGGCATGGCGGCCAGCTCCCGGAAGAGTCTCTGTGGCTTCTTCCATTTAAGAGTTATGGAGGCCACTGTGTTCTTGGGGACCTTCAATGCTGCAGACATTTTTGGTACCCTTCCCCAGATCTGTGCCTCAACACAATCTTGTCTCGGAGCTCTACGAACAATGCCTTCGATCTCATTGCTTGGTCTTTTCTCTGATATGCACTATCAACTGTGGGACCTTGTATAGACAGGTGTGTTCCTTTCCAAATCATGTCTAATCAATTGAATTTACCACAGGTGGATTCCAATCAAGTTGTAGAAACATCTCAAGGATGATCAATGGAAACAGCATGCGCCTGAGCTCAATTTTGTGTCTCATAGCAAAGGACCTGAATATGTATGTAAATAAGGTATCTGATTTTAATACAACAGCAAAATTTCCAAAAACCTGTTTTTGCTTTGTCATTATTAAGTATTGTGTGTAGATTGCTGAGTTTAAAAAAAAAATCTTTTAGAATAAGGCTATAAAGTAACAAAATGTGGAAAAAGTCAAGGGGTCTGAATACTTTCCGAAGGCACAGTATATACAACCAAAAATATATGGGGGATTGGAAATGATGCAGACAATAACAGTGATAAAATCTACAAGCTGTCTGCACAATTAAAGCTGATCTAAAAACAACAACAAAAAAACTAGTTGAAGTCCAAATAGTTCACGTAAAGAAAAAATAAGGTCTAACATGTTCAAATCAAATTTCATTTGTCACAGTGAAATGCTCTCTAAACAGCAATGCTGTTTTAAGAAAAATACCCCTAAAAAGTAAGAAATAAAATTAACAAAAAATTAAAGAGCAGCAGTAAAATAACAAGCAAGGCTAAATAGAGGGGGTGCAGAGTCAATGTGTTGGGGCACCGGTTTTCGAGGTAATTGAGGTAATATGTATATGTAAAGGAGAATGGAGGGGTGTAATAATAATAATCTGGGTAGCTATTTGATTAGATGTTCAAGAGTCTTATGGATTGGGGGTAGAAGCTGTTTAGAAGCCTCTTGGACCTAGACTTGGCCCTCCAGTACCACTTGCCGTGGGGTAGCAGAGAAGAGTCTATGACTTGGGTGACTGGAGTGTTTGACAATTTTTAGGGCCTTCCTCTGACACCGTCTGGTATAGAGGTCCTGGATAGCAGGAAGCTTGTCCCCAGTGATGTACTGGGCTGTACGCACTACACTGTGTAATGCCTTGTAGTCGGAGGCCAAGCAGTTGCCATATCAGGCAGTGATGGAACCTGCCAGGATGCTCTCGATGGTGCAGCTGTAGAACCTATTGAGGATCTGAGTACCCATGCCAAATATTTTCAGTCTCCTGAGGTGGAATAGGTTTTGTCGTGCCCTCTTCACAACTGTCTTGGTGTGCTTAGAGCATGATAGTTTGTTGGTGATGTGGACGCATAGGAACTTGAAGCTCTCAACCTACTCCGCTGCAGCCCTGTCGAGGAGAATGGGGGTGTGCTCAGTCCTCCTTTTCCTGTAGTCCACAATCATCTCCTTTGTCTTGATCACATTGAGGGAGATTTTGTTTTCCTTGCACCACATAGTCAGGTCTCTGACCACCTCCCTGTATGCTGTCTTGTCATTGTCGGTGATCAGACCTAACACTGTTGTGTCATCCTGCAAACTTAATGATGGTGTTGGAGTCATGTCTGGCCGTGCAGTCATGAGTGGACAGGGAGTACAGGATGGGACTGAGCATGTACCCCTGAGGGGCCCCCGTGTTGAGGATCAGAATGGCAGAAGTATTATTACCTAACCTTACCACCTGGGAGCGGCCCATTAGGAAGTCCAGGATCCAGTTGCGGAGCGAGGTGATTAGTCCCAGCATCCTTAGCTCTGTGTTGAGCTTTGAGGGGACTATGGTGTTGAATGCTGAGCTATCATCAATGAGTAGCATTTTCACATAGTTGTTCCTTTTTTACAGGTGTGAAAGGGAAGTGTGGATTGCAATAGAGAATCCATCATTTGTGGATCTGTTTGAGCGTATGTAAATTGGAATGGGGTCTAGGGTTTCTGGGATAATTGATGTGAGCCATTACCAGCCTTTCAGAGCACTTCATAGCTACAGACGTGAGTGCTATGTGCCGGTAGAAATTTAGGAAGGTTACCTCAGTGTTCTTGGGCACAGGGACTATGGTGCTCTGCTTAAAACATGTTGGTATTATAGACTCAGACAGGGAGAGGTTGAAAATGTCAGTGAAGACACTTGCCAGTTAGTCAGAGCATGCTCGGAGCACACATCCTGGTAATCTGTCTGGCCTTGCGACCTTGTGAATGTTGACCTTTTTAAAGGTCTTACGCACATCGGCTGCTGAGAGCGTGATCACACAGTCATGCGGAACAGCTGGTCCTCTCATGCATGTTTCATTGTTATTTGCCTCGAAGCTAGCATCGGGGTAGTTTTGCTCGTCTGGTAGGCTCGTATCACTGGGCAGCTCTCGGCAGTGCTTCCCTTTTGTAGTATGTAATGGTTTGCAAGCCCTGCCACATCCGATGAGCATCGGAGCCGGTGTAGTACGACTCGAACTTAGTCCTGTATTGACACTTTGCCTGTTTGATGGTTCGTCGGAGGGCATCACGGGATTTCTTATAAGATTCCGGTTCAGAGTCCTGCTCCTTGAAAGTAGCAGCTCTAGCCTTTAGCTCGGTGTGGATGTTTCCTGTAATCCATGGCTTCTGGTTGGGGTATGTACGTACGGTCACTGTGGGGACGAAGTCATCAATGCACTTATTGTTGAAGCCAATGACTGATGTGGTGTACTCCTCAATGCAATCGGAAGAATCCCGGAACATATTCCAGTCTGTGCTAGCAAAACAGTCCTGTATCTTAGCATCTGTTGCTTCCTGCTTAAATTTTTTTTGTAAGCCGGAATCAGAAGGATAGAATTATGGTCAGATTTGCCAAATGGAGGGTGAGAGAGAGCTTTGTATGCGTCTCTGTGTGTGGAGTAAAGGTGGTCTAGAGTTTTATTTCCGTCTGGTTGCATATTTGACATGCTGATAGATATTTGGTAAAAAAAACTATTTGAGTTTCCCTGCGTTAAAGTCCCCGGGCACTAGGATCACCACCTCTGGATGCATGTTTTCCTGTTTGCTTATGACTGAATAAAGCTCATTGAGTGCTGTCTTAGTGCCAGCATTTGTCTGTGGTGGTACGTAGACAGCAACAAAAAATACAGATAAAAACTCTCTAGATAGATAGTGTGGTCTACAGCTTATCATGAGATTCTCTACCTCAGCTGAGCCAAAACCTTGAGACTTACTTAGATGTCGTGCACCACCAGTTGTTTACAATTATACACCCCTTGTCTTACCAGATGCCGCTGTTCTATCCTGCCGATTCCGCGTATAACCAGCCAGCTGTATGTTGATAATGTCGTCATTCAGCCACGACTCTGTGAAGCATAAGATATTACAGTTTTTAATGTCCCGTTGGTAGTTTAATCTTCCTCGTAGGTTGTCGATTTTATTTTCCAAAGATTGCATGTTAGCTAGTAGATCGGAAGGCAGTGGGGGTTTATTTGATCGCCTACGAATTCTCAGAAGGCAGCCTGACCTCCGCCCTCTTTTTCTCCATCCATTTTGAACTGTTCCCGGGAAAGCAGTATGTCCTTCAAGTCGGGCTCATCGGACTCGTTAAAGGAGAAAAAAAGCTTCTGCCAGTTCGTGGTGAGTAATCGCTGTTCTGATGTCCAGAAGTTTATTTTCAGTCATAAGAGACGGTAGCAGCAGCATTATGTACAAAATAAGTAAATAAATAAGTTACAAACAATGCAAAAAAACACACAAAAAATGCACAGTTGGTTAGGAGTATGTAAAACATCAGGCATCTTCTCCCGTGCCATGTTACAGTATACGTGGTTTTAGTTTGTCCATTTTATTATCCCGCGATTGTACATTGGCCAATAGTACAGAGGGCAACGGCAGATTAGCCACTCGTCGTCGGATCCTCACAAGGCACCCCGATCTCCTTCTGCGATGCCTCCGTCTCTTTCTATTGTGAACGATGGGGATAAGGGCCTGTTCGGGTGTCTGGAGTAAATCTCATTAAAGGAAATTCTTTGTCCAATTCCAGAAGCTCTTTCGGCCCTAAGAGACGGTAGCAGCAACATTATGTACAAAATAAGTTACAAACAATGTCAGAGAGACGGGTGGATGTCAGTGGATATTAATAATGTGTTATCTGGGGTCAGAGAGACGGGTGGATCTCAGTAGATATTAGTAATGTGTTATCTGGGGGTCAGAGAGACGGGTGGATCTCCGTGGATATTAGTAATGTGTTATCTGGGGGTCAGAGAGACGGGTGGATCTTAATGGATATTATTAATGTGTTATCTGGGGTCAGAGAGACGGGTGGATCTCAGTAGATATTAGTAATGTGTTATCTGGGGTCAGAGAGAAAGGTGGATATTAGCAATGTGTTTTCTGGGGGTCAGAGAGACGGGTGGATCTTAATGGATATTAGTCATGTGTTATCTGGGGTCAGAGAGACGGGTGGATCTCAGTGGATATTAGTAATGTGTTATCTTGGGTCAGAGAGACGGGTGGATCTTAATGGATATTAGTAATGTGTTATCTGGGGTCAGAGAGACGGGTGGATCTCAGTGGATATTAGTAGTTTGTTATCTGGGGTCAGAGAGACGGGTGGATCTCAGTGGATATTAGTAATGTGTTATCTGGGGTCAGAGAGCATTTGGAATTTTGGATGAAAAGCGTGCCCAAATTAAACTGCCTGCTTCTCAGGCCCAGAAGCTAGGATATGGATATAATTAGTTGATTTGGATAGAAAACACTCTAAAGTTTCCAAAACTGTTAAAAGAATGTCTATGGGTATAACAGAACTGATATGGCAGGCGAAAATCCGAGGAAAATCCAACCAGGAAGTACTATTTTTTTGAAAGGCTGTTTTTCCATTGAAAGCCTATCCACCATACAAAGACTTAGGACCCAGTTCACGAGCTCTATGGCTTCTTCTACATGTGGCCAGTCTTTAGGCATTGTTTCAGGCTTTTACTCTGACAAATTTGGGAGATACAGCACTTTCAATGAGAGTCCAGTGGAAATTTCCAGACATCAGCCTGATCGGGAACGCGCTTTTCTTGTTTCTCCTTTTCTATTGACGAAGCTTTTGTCCGGTTGAAATATTATTGATTATTTATTTACAAAAACAACCAGAGGATTGATTTAAAACATTGTTTCTGACTTCTGTGAGCCCTCTCCTTGGCTGGAAAATGGCGGTATGGGTTTCTGTAGCTAAGTGTTGACCGAACATAATAGCAGTGTGCTTTCGCCGTAAAGCCTTTTTGAAATCTGACACAGCGCTTGAATTAAGAAGTTTTATCTTAATTCGTATGTTTAACACTTGTATCTTTATCAATGTTCATGATGAGTATTTCTGTTATTTGATGTGGGTCTTCACTTTCATCGAATGTTTGTTTGAGACAATGCATTTCTGAACATAACGTGCCAATGTAAACTGAGATTTTTGGATATAAATATGACCTTTATCGAACAAAACATACATGTATTGTGTATGAAGTCCTATGAGTGCCATCTGATGAAGATAATCAAAGGTTAGTGATTAATTTAATCACTATATCTGACTTTTGTGAGCCCTCTCCTTGGCTGGAAAATGGCTGTATTGTTTTCTGTGACTTGGTGCTGACCTAACATAATCGCATGGTGTGCTCTCGCAGTAAAGCCTTTTTGAAATCGGACACTGTGGTTGGATTTAAAATGGTGTAAAATTTTAATTATGGGATTTCTGTTGTTTTGAATTTGGCACCCTGCAATTTCACTGGCTGTTGTCGAGGTGGTACGCTACTGTCCCACTGGTACCAGAGAGGTTAACTTCTTCGATATAGGGGGCGCTCTTTTAATTTTTGGATAAAAAAACTTTCCCGTTTTAAACAAGATATTTTGTCACGAAAAGATGCTCGACTATGCATATAATTGACATCTTTGGAAAGATAACACTCTGACCTTTCCAAAACTGCAAAGATATTGTCTGTGAGTGCCCCAGAACTAATGCTACAGGCGAAACCAAGATGAAATTTCATACAAGAAATGCCCCAGATTTTGAATGCGCTGTGTTCCAATGTCTCCTTATATGGCTGTGAATGCGCCAGGAATTAGCCTACACTTTCTGTCGTTTCCCCAAGTTGTCGGCAGCATTGTGACGTATTTGTAGGCATATCATTGGAAGATTGACCATAAGAGACTACATTCACCAGGTGTCCGCGTGGTGTCCTCCGTCAAAATTATTGCGCAATCTCCAGCTGCATCCACTTTTCCATTAGGTTCAGAGGAGAAAGGCAACTGCCACGAATGATTTATCATCGAATAGATATGTGAAAAACACCTTGAGGATTGATTCTAAACAACGTTTACCATGTTTCTGTCGATATTATGGAGTTAATTTGGAAAAAAGTTTGGCGTTGTAATGACTGAATTTTCGGGGTTTTTTCTTGGCTAAACGTGATGAACAAAACGAAGCGATTTCTCCTACACAAATAATATTTTTGGAAAAACTGAACATTTGCTATCTACCTGAGAGTCTCCTCATTGAAAACATCCGAAGTTCTTCAAAGGTAAATGATTTATTTGAATGCTTTTCTTGTTTTTGTGAAAATGTTGCCTGCTGAATGCTAGGCTTAATGCTATGCTAGCTATCAATACTCTTACACAAATGCTTGTGTAGCTATGGTTGAAAAGCATATTTTGAAAATCTGAGATGACACTGTTGTTAACAAAAGGCTAAGCTTGTGAGCCAATATTTTCATTTCATTTCATTTGCGATTTTCATGAATAGTTAACGTTGCGTTATGCTAATGAGCTTGAGGCTATGATTACGCTCCCGGATACGGGATTGCTCGACGCTAGAGATTAACCTCTGATTGGCTAGGTGGAATTTTCACCATATTTTTTTATATTATATGACATTTAGCAGATACTTTTATCCAAAGCGATAAAAAAAAGTGTATATTTTTTAAGTAAGCCATAAAGGAATCAAACCCACAACCCTGGCCATACAGAGCCATGCAAGCGCCATACAGAACCCCACAGACTTTGTGTTCTGGGCTCTGATTGATTAGTGTGTCTGTGTTCTAGAATCTGATTGGTCACTGTTTCAGTTCTGGCATTTGATTGGTCAGCGTGTCCGTGTTCTGATTGGCCTCCTCCGTGGCAGCATCTCACCTGGGTGCAGTGGTTTTCATTAGCATACTGTTGAATATGTATTAGCGTGCCGCTGGAGACCAGGGCTGCAGGGCATTGTGGGAAATTAGCTGCATGACTAATTATGATCCGCTGCCCCAGAATCTGTCAATCAAATCAGAGATAGAGAGAGAGGCTGCAATGCTTGCTGTTTGGGGTTTTAGGCTGTGTTTCTGTACAGCACTTTGAGATATCAGCTGATGTAAAAAAGGGCTATGTAAATAAATTTGACTTGAAATTTGATTTGAAAAGGGAGAGAGAGAGAGAGAGAAAGAGCGGGAGAGTTAAGGACAGAGAGAGACAGCAAGAAGGGAACCTCCACTCCAGTGTGTGTGTGTGTGTGTGTGTGTGTGTGTGTGTGTCCGGGCGTGTGTCCGGGCGTGTGTCCGGGCGTGTGTCCGGGCATGTGTGTGTGCGTGGGGGGGCTTGCATGCGTGTGTGTGTGGGGGAGTGGGTGTGTTCTAGGCTTACAAGACCACTGCGTTACCATGGAAACTCTACATCAGCACATGTGGTTACATGGGAGAGAGGGAGAGAGGCTCTAGAATAAAGGTGGTAGGAAGGTGGTTGGGTGGATTATCCATACACACACACACACTCACTCAATCATGGACACTCTTACTGACATTTGTGGCTGCTTCACTTGATGTATTGTGCCCAATAATGTTTGTACCATGTTTTGTGCGGCTACCATGTTGTGTTATCAATAAAACACACACCAGAGGAGTCTGGTGGGAGGAGCTGTAAGAGGATGGCTCATTGCATTGGTTTTAATGGAATCAAACGGAACGAAGTCAAATGTGGTTTCCATGTTTGACACCATTCTATTCATTCCATTCCAACAATTGCAATGAGTCCATCCTCCTATAGCTCCTCCTACCAGCCTTCACTGACACACACACATGAACATTGTGACCGCAGTTATCAGAGCAGCATATGTTTGACCAGTGTTTACTGTTTAACATTGAGTGTATAATTTGTGTATTGTGTTAACAGTCTGACATGTGTATTGTGTTAACATTCTAATGTGTGGATCAAATCAAATCAAATGTATTTATAAAGCCCTTGTTGCTGTACAGAAACCCAGCCGAAAACCCCAAACAGCAAGCAATGCAGGTGTAGAAACATGGTGGCTATGATAAACTCCCTAGAAAGGCAGAAACCTAGGAAGAAACCTAGAGAGGAACCAGGTTATGAGGGGTGGCCAGTCCTCTTCTGGCTGTGCCGGGTGGAGATTATAACAGAACATGGCCAAGATGTTCAAATGTTCATAAATGAACAGCAGGTTTAAATAATAATAATCACAGTGGTTGTCAAGGGTGAAACAGGTCAGCACCTCAGGAGTAAATGACAGTTGGCTTTCCATAGCCGATCATTCAGAGTATCTCTACCGCTCCTGCTATATCTAGAGAGTTGAAAACAGCAGGTCTGGGACAGGTAGCACGTCCGGTGAACAGGTCAGGGTTCCATAGCTGTAGGCAGAACAGTTGAAACTGGAGCAGCAGCACGTCCAGGTGGACTGGGGATAGCAAGGAGTCATCAGGCCAGGTAGTCCTGAGGCATGGTCCTAGGGCTCAGGTCCTCCGAGAGAGACAAAGAAAGAAAGAATTAGAGAGAGCATACTTAAATTCACACAGGACACTGGATAAGACAGGAGAAATACTCCAGATATAACTGACTGACCCTAGCTCCCCAACACATAATCTACTGCAGCATAAATACTGGAGGCTGAGACACCTAGCAGAGACCTTGTAGAGACTTGTAGATGTCCTGGAGCCTGTGGGTTTCGCGGCGAGTATGAAGCGAGTGCCAGCCTCAGCCTGTTATGAGAATTATGTTCTCAATGTTCATAAACTACTCGTACTGCTACCAAGAATTTGTAAGATTCTTGTTGAAATGAAATAGACAGAGGCCAGTCTACAATAGTCAGCAACGTTTATTTACGAGAGCTCTGCTTATCATTTCCTGTACATTGGTTTATATACCTCTCATTTTGTCATAAATGTCCGTCCTCCTCTCAGACAATGACAAGATAGTTCACAAGTCTTCTTCTACTCATACATTGCTTATCCCATCCTGCCACCTGTTATGCAATCTACTACAAGACCAAGGTTTCTCCCCTCCCTGGATGGGGAGACTTCCTTCCCTGTTATCAGTATCAGAGTAGTCACAAGTTGTCTGCCACAGTTCCTTGCCTGCTAACTGCTCCCTCTTTCTTATGGACAAACATTCTTCATCATTATACAGAGACAGGGTATAATTCTGTTAGATATAGTCCTATCCTATCATTGCCATTGTGACCAGTGAACTGAGATAAGGCGGAGCTTTACCTAGCATGGACTTGTAGATGACCTGGAGCCAGTGGGTCTGGCGACGAATATGTAGCGAGGGCCAGCCGACTACAGCATACAGGTCGCAGTGGTGGGTGGTATAAGGTGCTTTAGTAACAAAACGGATGGCACTGTGATAAACTGCATCCAGTTTGCTGAGTAGAGTATTGGAAGCAATTTTGTAGATGACATCGCCAAAGTCGAGGATTGATAGGATAGTCAGTTTTACTAGAGTAAGTTTGGCGGCGTGAGTGAAGGAGGATTTGTTGCAGAATAGAAAGCCAACTCTAGATTTGATTTACTGGAGGCTGAGACAGGAGGGGTCGGGAGACACAGTGGCCCCATCCGACGATACCCTCAGACAGAGCCAAACAGGCAGGATATAACCCCACCCACTTTGCCAAAGCACAGCTGCCACACCACTAGAGGGATTTCTTTAACCACCAACCTACCATCCTGAGACAAGGCCGAGTATAGCCCACAAAGATCTCCACCACTGCACAACCCAAGGGGGGCCGCCAACCCAGACAGGAAGATCACGTGAGTGACTCAACCCACTCAAGTACCCCTCCTAGGTGTAACGGATGTGAAATGGCTAACTAGTTAGCGGTGGTGCGCGCTAAATAGCGTTTCAATCGGTGACGTGTCACTTGCTCTGAGACCTTGAAGTAGTGGTTTCCCTTGCTCTGCAAGGGCCGCGGCTTTTGTGGAGCGATGGGTAACGATGCTTCGTGGGTGACTGTTGTTGATGTGTGCAGAGGGTCCCTGGTTTGCGCCCAGGTATGGGCGAGGGGACGGTCTAAAGTTATACTGTTACATAGTGACGGCATGGAAGTGCATCAGTAAGCCAGTGACTCAGCCCCTGTAATAGGGTTAGAGGCAGAGAATCCCAGTGGAGAGAGGGGAACTGGCCAGGCAGAGACAGCATGGGCGGTTCGTTGCTTCAGTGCCTTTCCGTTCACCTTCACACTCCTGGGCCAGACTACACTCAATCATAGGACCTACTGAAGAGATGAGTCTTCAATAAAGACTTAAAAGTTGAGACCGAGTCTGCGTCTCTTACATGGGTAGGCAGACCATTCCATAAAAATGGAGCTCTCCAGGAGAAAGCCCTGCCTCCAGCTGTTTGCTTAGAAATTCTAGGGACAGTTAGGAGGCCTGTGTCTTGTGATCGTAGCGTACGTGTAGGTATGTACGGAAGGACCAAATCGGAAAGATAGGTAGGAGCAAGCCCATGTAATGCTTTGTAGGTTAGCAGTAAAGTAGAGCATTGCAGTAGTCTAACCTAGAAGTGACAAAAGCATGGATACATTTTTCTGCATCATTTTTGGACTGAAAGGTTCTGATTCTTGCCATTTTACGTAGATGGAGAAAGCTATCCTTGAAACAGTCTTGATATGTTCGGCAAAAGAGATATCAGGGTCCAGAGTAACGCCGAAGTCCTTTACAGTTTTATTTGAGACGACTGTACTACCATCAAGATTGTCAGATTTAACATAAGATCTCTTTGTTTCTTGGGTCCTAGAACAAGCATCTGTTTTGTCTGAGTGTAAAAGTAGAAAATCTGCAGCCATCCACTTCCTTTTGTCTGAAAGATAGGCTTCCAGCGAGGGCAATGTTTGGGCTTCACCATGTTTCATCGAAATGTACAGCTGTGTGTCATCTGCATAGCTTTGAAAGTCAACATTATGTTTCCGAATGACATCACCAATAGGTAAAATATATAGTGAAAACAAGTGGTTCTAAAACAGAACCTTGAGGAAAACCAACATTTACAGTTGATTCATCCACAGAGACAAACTGATATCTTTCCGACAGATAAGATCTAAACCAGGCCAGAACTTGTCCGTGTAGACCAAGTTGAGCTTCCAATCTCTCCAAAAAAATGTGGTGATCGATGGTATCAAACGCCGCACTAAGGTCTAAGAGGACTGATGCAGAGCCTTGGTCTGATGCCATTAATTAAATGGTAATTTACCACCTTCACAAGTGCAGTCTCAATACTATGATGGGGTCTGAAAACAGACTGAAGCATTTCGTATACATTGTTTGTCTTCAGGAAGGCAGTGAGTTGCTGCACAACAGCTTTTCTAAAATGTTTGAGAGGAATGGAAGATTCGATATAGGCCGATAGTTTTTTATATTTTCTGGCTCAAAGTTGGGCTTTTTCAAGGCTTTATTACTGCCACTTTTAGTGAGTTTGGTACACATCCGGTGGATAGAGAGCTATGTTGAACATAATACACAGGAGGGCCAAGCGCAGGAAGCAGCTCTTTCAGTAGTTTAGTTGGAATAGGTCCAGTATGCAGCTTGAAGGTTTGAAGCCATGATTATTTTCATCATTGTGTCAAGAGATAGAGTACTAAAACATTTGAGTGTCTCCCTTGATCCTAGGTCCTGGCAGAGTTGTGCAGACTCAGGACAACTGAGCTTTGGAGGAATACGGAGATTTAAAGAGGAGTCCGTAATATGCTTCTTAATGATCATGATCTTTTACTCAAAGAAGTTCATGAATTTTTCACTGCTGAAGTTAAAGCCATCCTCTCTTGGGGAATGATACTTTTTAGTTAGCTTTGCGACAGTATCAAAAATACATTTTGGATTGTTCTTATTTTCCTCAATCAAGTTGGAAAAATAGGATGATCGAGCAGCAGTGAGGGCTCTTCGACACAGCACAGTACTGTCTTTCCAAGCTAGTCGGAAGACTTCCAGTTTGGTGTGGCGCCATTTCCGTTCCAAATTTCTGGAAGCTTGCTTCAGAGCTCGGGTGGGAGCTAGTTTCTGATGAAAAATGTTCTTAGTTTTTCAGGTTGCAACTGCATCTAGGGTATTGCGCAAGGTTAAATTGTGTTCATCAGTTAGGTGGTTAACTGATTTTTGTCCTCTGATGTCCTTGCGTAGGCAGAAGGAGTCTGGAAGGGCATCAAGGAATATTTGAGTTGTCCGAGAATTCATAGCACAACTGTTGATGATCCTTGGTTGGGGTTATTGTAGTTTTTGTTACATATAGAGACAGATATGACACTATTGAGCAAAGATAGGTATACATTAGACCACAAACAGAAAGCGGACAGGAAACCAAAGATTAAACAGACATAAGTGTAATGGCCGAAGCCATACGTGCTTTACTGTGCATAAAGACTTAGGGCAAAGAGGAGGAGGTGACCCTTAAATACATGATCTATTATGGAAGGAGCAGGACATCATCATAAAGATTAGATAGAGAGGGTAAAGGACATAAGTGCTTAGGGTAAGATAGATATACATTAATTTTAGGACATGAGAGGGTCCTGCCACCATTGTAATCTAATCAAGAGCGGATACAGGCGTTATTAGGCATGAACATGGAGGAAGCCTGGACTGAAAGATAATGGTGACTGATGACTTGAGGGAAGTAACTTCATTAACATATGGAATGGACTCATATACTGTGTGTGTATAAAGACAGCGCCAGTGCTCTGGGAAAGTGTGTGTTCCGCGGACCATCTAGGCTTCTGATATGTTTGTATTAAAAGACTATATTGAA
Organism: Oncorhynchus masou masou; assembly: GCF_036934945.1. Classification (NCBI taxonomy): domain Eukaryota; kingdom Metazoa; phylum Chordata; class Actinopteri; order Salmoniformes; family Salmonidae; genus Oncorhynchus; species Oncorhynchus masou. Next base: position 40,669,675 of record NC_088230.1, read on the forward strand.
TTCAAAAGTTCTTGTAAGTGTTATATTTTGAAATGATTATCCACGACATAATTTAGTGAGCTTTGCCAGGAGAGACAGGGACCACGGAGTGACGTTCCGGGCTGATGGCGGTTTCTTTCGACAATCTTGCAAACAAAGGTGGCCACCTAACTATAAAAAGGTAAGCGTGTTCTTACATTGTTAAAATGTTTGTATAGATTGCTTCAGAGATCCTGTCTCAGCGAGAGGGATGTCACGTTGGTTTCTCTTTAAATTTCCTAAAAATCCAGTAAAAGCTGAAGAACTTTTGAATTCAATGAATTGCATGCATGTGTGAATTTGGGGTTGTTTATAAAGTAAATGTATGTGCGCATGTGTAGGGACTAAGTGAATAGGAGCTGTGAACCTTACTGGAGTCAGGCGTTTAGTGGAGGGGGCTTGCACTCGTTCTGGTCGGACCGTTCGAACGGACCACGTGTCTGGTTTGATTGGGAGGAGTTGTTCCGTCTGATTCTGCTTGGCCAGGCTCGACTGTCTCATGATCTGTTTTGGGATGTGCGTAAACACAGCCCAATCAACCTGAGCGGGTGACCTGTGTGTGTGGGTTAGGGTTAGGGTTAGGGTTAGGGTTAGGGTTAGTGTGTGATTCGGACTGCCCCTCTCACCGAGCCATTCATTTGGGGACCTTGTGTGGTTTGACTAGGTGCGGTTGTTTGCGCTCTCTAGCTGAGCTGTCTGGCCAACTGTTGCCTGCTCATAGGGTCATAAACGTATAAAACAAAGGGTATGAGTGAAAACTCCTATAGGATAATACCATCTTATGTAGAGGAAGTGAATTGAGTTAGGTAAACTATAGGTCGTTTTTAGGTAAAAACGAAGGGTGTATGTGAACGAATGAAAATAAACACATGAATGAGAATTCTCTGTGGTGAAAGGAAGAAGAACAGGTTGTGTGTGTGTCGTGCCAGAGGAGGTCCAGAGGAGGGACGGCGGAGTCTTTCTGTGACAGGCAGGTTAATAAGATTAAGGGGAGACACTCTTAATCGCTAGACAAAGGGAACAAAATCGATAAACATTGGGCAAAAGAAGGTAAAAACAAGAATAAAACATTGACGTGATCATGTGTTAAACGACCATTGTAAAAAATACAATAGGTGTTAAAAATAGGAATTAAAAAGGGCACAGATATATTTAATGGTTGCAAGGTAGGAAGAAAGAATATACAGTTAAGCAAAAACCATATTATGTGGTTAAAATAAATCTAGGCGGTCTAGAATAAAGTGACAAAACTGCATGAGACACCAAAATAGAAGTCTAGAACACATATTTTAAAATATCACAAGCCCTGTAACGAAATAGGAGGAAAACAGCAGGTGACAGAGGCTGCAGTTTAAAAATAGCGACTTTGTTTCACTAAAACCATGAATCAGGAATTAAACAGTAAAATAGGCTAAGAGAGAATATAGCAAGCGGATAAATAAAGAGATAAGAAAGTGCAGACATTATAAATAGCTGAATTAGAAGGAAAATTACATGAAATGGGATTTAATACACTGAATAAAGTTCAAGTAATAGAATAAGCAAACTAATAAAATGATGATAGTAATGATATCTGTGAAAGGGAAAACAGTGATATGAGGCACTGTACTAGAATAAGACATTAAGGCTTCTGAAGTATTCAGTAATACTGTTGTAGACATTATAGAGTAGGCTTTAATAGAAGGTATTAAGTGCTGTAACTAATGAATTATTATCTGGGAAAGTGGGTGGCCCTACCTTGGGAAATAGTTAATAAAAGGGAGTGTTTAGGAAAAATAAATAAATAGTGGCATGGAAACAAATGGACTGTTTCTCCCTGGAATATAGAGATAGCGAAATTTAATAAAGCTATAGAGTCGCTGAAAGAAGTGCACATTAATTCTACCAATTCGGCTTGAATATGAAAGAGCAAGCTGGATAATGTAGGGCAACATTACCCGGTAAACAGGATAAATAAAATAATGAATTGGAACAATCACATAAAACCATAACAAGAAGCTTAACTTACCAGCGTTTAAATGTTAATTAACATTCTATCATCAGAAAATACATTACGATGGGGGACAGATATGATTCTGCTTGCCCTCGCAGACATGCGAGTGGTTTGCAGAGCTATAGAAAATATCTAAGCGTAAGAAGTTGTAGATGTGGAGCTAACAAGTATGGGGGAAAATGAGTGTAAGATGACACTGGAACTTAGTGCGGTAGCAGGAAAAAAAACAACTAATCGTTTTGAGGTTAGTAAGAATGGAATTTTCACCTGGCGGTGTATAGTCTCTGATCGATCAATGAGTGGTTCATAGAGATTAAAGTTTATATATGATGAAATAAGTATTAGATCACGTTTTACCTGACTTCTAGTAAGGTACCGATGGGATTTACAAATAGTCCCACTTGGAATCTTTTTGAATTTAAACAATATAGTTTCAGTGGTGATAAAAACGTGGATAATTTGTTATTAGCGTCAAAAGACGGAAAATAAACGTATATGAGAAATCACCACCTTGGTAAAATTAGTTAGAAGAAAAGCAAAATGTAATATATGGGTGTTTTCAATTTCTAAGGGTAAGATACAGATAACCGACCAGGAAGAAACTATGCGTTCTGTGCATGGCTAAACTTTTCTCGCATGTTCAGAAAAACGTAAGGGGTTTTCAGTTTTGTTAGACATTCTATAGCCTCACTCTGAAACTGCTAAAACACTTATAGAATGAAATCGATATATAAGTAATACTATTGGCCTGCTGATTAACTTCTTGCGTCGAGCAATCCTGGATCCGGGATTCTATTTATAGCCTCAAGCTCATTAGCATAACGCAACGTTAACTATTCATGAAAATCGCAAATGAAATGAAATAAATATATTTGCTCTCAAGCTTAGACTTTTGTTAACTTCTTGAAACTCCCCATCCCGGATCCGGGATCGTGACTAAAGCCTCAGGCTCATTAGCATAACGCAACGTTAACGATTTCTGAAAATCGCAAATAAAATGAAAATAATGCGCCTGCTCTCAAGCTTAGCCTTTTCTTAACAACACTGTCATCTCAGATTTTCAAAATATGCTTTTGAACCATAGCAATTGACTAATTTGTGTAAGAGTATGCTAAGCTAGCTTAGCATTTTGAGTAGCATTTAGCACGCAACATTTTCACAAAAACCAGATAACCAAATAAATAAAATTATTTACCTTTGAAGAGCTTCGGATGTTTTCAATGAGGAGACTCTCAGTTACATACCAAATGCGCAGTTTTTCCTGAAAGGGTCTGTGTGTAGGAGAAATCGCTAGATGTTTTCAATGAGGAGACTCTCAGTTAGATAGCAAATGTTCAGTTTTTCAAAAAAATATTATTTGTGTAGGACAAATCGCTCCGTTTTGTTCACGTTTGGCTATGAAAAAAACCTGTATCCAGTTATAGCCTCAAGCTCATTAGCATAACGTAACATTAATTATTTATGAAAATCGCAAATGAAATGAAATGAATGTGCTAGCTCTCAAGCTTAGCCTTTTCTTAACAACACTGTCATCTCAGATTTTCAAAATATGCTTTTCAACCATAGCTAAACAAGCATTTGTGCAAGAGTATTGATAGCTAGCATAGCTATAAGCCTAGAATTCAGCCAGCAACATTTTCACAAAAACAAGAAAATCATTCAAATAAAATCATTTACCTTTGAAGAACTTCAGATGTTTTCAATGACGAGACTCTCAGTTAGATAGCAAATGTTCAGTTTTTCAAAAAAATATTATTTGTGTAGGACAAATCGCTCCGTTTTGTTCACGTTTGGCTATGAAAAAAACCTGTATCCAGTTATAGCCTCAAGCTCATTAGCATAACGTAACGTTAACTATTTATGAAAATCGCAAATGAAATGAAATGAATGTGCTAGCTCTCAAGCTTAGCCTTTTCTTAACAATACTGACATCTCAGATTTTCAAAATATGCTTTTGAACCATAGCAAAACAAGTATTTGTGTAAGAGTATTGATAGCTAGCGTAGCATTTAGCGTAGCATTTAGCGGGCAACATTTGCACAAAAAACAGAAAAGGATTCAAATAAAATCATTTACCTTTGAAGAACTTCGGATGTTTTCAATGAGGAGACTCTCAGTTACATAGCAAATGTTCAGTTTTTCCTGAAAGATTCTTTGTGTAGGAGAAATCGCTCCGTTTTGTACATCACGTTTGGGTACCAAAAAAATATGAAAATTCAGTCATCAAAACGGCAAACTGTTTTCCAAATTAACTCCATAATATCGACTGAAACACGGCAAACGCTGTTTAGAATCAATCCTCAATGTGTTTTTCACATATCTCTTCATTGATATATCGTTCGTGGTAGTCTCTTTTCTCTGGTGAATCGCTTGGAAAAAGACGTGCAGTTGAAGGTGACGCACCAATTTCGACGGAGGACACCGGGCGGACACCTGGCAAATGTAGTCTCTTATGGTCAATCTTCCAATGATATGCCTACAAATAATGTCACAATGCTGCAGACACATTGGGGAAACGATAGATCGGGCAGGCTCATTCCTTGCGCATTCACAGCCATATAAGGAGACAATGAAAAACAGAGCCTCAAAAATCCTGCTCATTTCCTGGTTGAAGTTTCATCTTGGTTTTGCCTGTAGCATCTGTTCTGGGGCACTCACAGACAATATCTTTGCAGTTCTGGAAACGTCAGAATGTTTTCTTTCCAACGCTATCAATTATATGCATAGTCGAGCATCTTTTTGTGACAAAATATTGCGCTTAAAACAGGCACGTCTTTTTATCCAAAAATGAAATAGCGCCCCCATAGCATCAAGAGGTTAAAAGGTAACATTGTAAATGTTAATGAAATGTGCATTTCTTTTCCAGAAAAAAAGTGTTACATTTTCTCTGGTCAAAATGTCATTGGAGACTCTGGTACTGAGGAAAGCAGTTAGAGATATTCGGCCACTTTAAAAGGCTTAGTATCTGGATAAGGCTATAACTGGAGTTCCGGATAAGTGAGGCCAGCTCCTGTGTGTTATTGGCCTATGATTCACTAGTAACCAACACACCTTATACTGGGAATGAATATGCGATAGTGGATGTATTTTGGAAGGGTTTTTTTCCAATTCAGTTTCAAATTGGGTATGCAGAAGGATGGAAATGTTTTTGAAAATGTATTTAAGTTGTTTCTAAAGAAAAGGGAGTGGAAACATTTTAATGGTGTCAAAGTAATTGAATAAAAGGTATAGTCTGTTGTGCGATAATACCCAAGGATGAAGAAGAAAGAGACCAACATGGGCATAGAGCGAAACGGATGGGCGTTTTCCCCAGGTTTAATTACATTACAAATAGTGGTAATTTATTGCAAATATGCAGTTATTATAATTTACTTTACTATTTTTTTCTTGTTTGGTCAATTTATTTTTGTTTTGAGGAAAATAAGTCTGTATATTGTTTCTGAGGAGGGACTGATATAAATTGACTAAAAATGATTTAAGTATGTATCAATGTTTAAGTATGTATCAAATTATGGAAGGAAATTAGGAGTAGTGACTTATGTGTTATGGGTTAGAAAAAACTGTAACTACATTGGGGGCTCATACATGAAGGTTATGGTAGCGGAGGGGTGTTATTTCTAGAAACAATGTATATTAAAAGACAAGATAACTCACAGAAAAGGAAGGACAGTTGGTCTTGTAAAAATAGAGGGATATAAAATATTGTGACAATTCTAAAAGTAAATAGAACATTACACATACCTAGATTATGGTAAAAGTCATAAGTAGTGGCATTTTGAACACTAGAGGAAACGTTTAAGGAACTTATGACTTAGTTTTGTTAGGATTGGATATTCTTCCAACTGGAAGACACTTGAGTGATTACATGTTATTCTTACAGCAGTTGCTGTAGGGACCATAATCATTATGAATATTTTTGTGGCAGGAGGCCATGCATTTGAGACAGAATGTTTATATAGGGCTGTTATTTAAAAAATAAGATTTAGTGATCTTGCTATAAGAAGAAAGTCTGTTGTCAGGAAATAACCCATGTGTGAGTGCGTATGTCCTTAGGAAAAAAACAGCACATAAGAGGCCAGATGGAAGGGCATGGGCTGAATTCTGGAGACTGAGTGTACATCAAGATACACCAGACTGGGGGTATACTTCTTACAGCACCTGCAGTGGTAAAGATTGTCATGTCTCTCTTTGGTGGGTGCATAAGTCTCACAAGAAGTAAGGTCCAGCTGAATAATGGGTGAGCTTGAAGACTAGATTCCACTGTAGACATACTGGGTTGAGTTTGGGGGTTACTTGTTTTATTTGTTAATGTATCATGTGAAAAAGGATAGATGTTAGGGTAGTTGTACTCTAAACAAAATGTTGAAGGCTTGATGTGAAAGCCCATTCAGTGTTGAATTACTTCAAGAAGAAATAATGTTGATTAAGGTTATGCACATGCTTATCAGTTGAAATAGAGCAGATGGGGAACTAAGTAAAAAATTACATGATTTGGGAAAACCTCTCAGAACCTGGGGCAGAAAGGGGAAGACAGGGTAAACGCACGAGGAAGCTTATCAGGGCTTTCATTTTTGTGGAGTCCAGCAGAAAAGTATCCTGGAGGTATAGAGTCAGGTGAAGAGAGAGTGGGAATTGTCATGGTCTCAGATGTCAGTATTCATGAATATATTCATGCATAACACATATTGTCAATACTGTTATGTTTTGTCCTTTGTTTTCCAAGTCTTATGTTTAGGAAACCAGATGGAGAAGGGTTCGCCAGCTTCAGCTGGAATGTCAGTTTGTTGTGTGATGAGTGATGGAAGTAAGAGAATGTATGGTGTAATCATAGAACAGAGGCCATAAGTCTCTAAGTCTGAATGCCTCACAGAAAGAAGGCAGAAACCTGAACCAGGACGAGAGGTTCCACGTCTGATGATCCAAGGGGACCAGAAGGACCTCTCCCAGTGATACCAGGACATCTAGTCTATGTTCGAGTGTTCCGGAGGAAGTGGGATCAACCGAGGAGAGAAGGACCCTACGAGGTGGCTGCAGCAACAAACACGGCCGTCCAAGTGAAAGGAAGCAAGATGTGGTACCATGGTACCATCTGAATCACTGCACCTGAGTCCCAAAAGAAAGAAGGACACCACCATATAGAGATGAGGACACAGAGGATGCTGATTCACCAGGAGGGAGCCCGGAGGGAACAGGAACAGCAAAAGCAATCGAGGAGCCAAGAGAACAGCAGACCAAGTGAAAGCCAAAGTACGACAGGTGCATCGCCTAATGCACCCAGAAGAAGACGAAGGAGAGACAACACTGGAGAAGATAACCTGCGAACAACCAGAATTTACTCCTGTGGGGCCAGAGAGTCCAGGGATGGAAGTGAGTAACATGCCTGCTACTCTTGATGACATACCTGTTGTGTCAGACCTCTTTGACAGAAGCCCTCCACCGTGGGACCCTGAAGTACCACCTACAGGATGGGAACATCTCTTCTCTAAAATTGACACCCTTCCAGATGGAAGTTCAGTCCGGCCTGAGGAGGGAGCCTCAGGGGAAGAAAGAGGAGGAGAGGCCTCACAAGGAACAGAAGGAGTGACCCCACAAAGAGGAGGAAAAGTCCCGCAAGCTAAAGAAAATGGGAATTTCACCACAATTGACTTTTCAACTCTTGAATGGTCCCCTTAACAGACAATTGAAGTTAGAACGACAGAAGAACAAAGGCATTGACATAGAAAAAGGAATAGTGAACACTAGTACAGAAATAACAGACTCACACACAATCAAGAAGTATGGTGGAAACAGGAAGAGAAGCGAGGAACCAGCCGAACAATCCAAAAAGACTGACAAGTTTAGAATCTCTGTTCCACCTCAACACATAACTGAAACAGGTGAACAGAAGACAATCTCAATCAAAAGGATCAAGCCTCTACCTGAGATTGCATTCTGTGGATGGACACATCATCAAACGAAGGGAGAAGTCATATGGGATCCGAAAGGATGTGACCTGACATTAATCAAAGAAGAAGATGAGTGGGTGCTCATCATGAACAAGATTGAACCAGTGGAAGGTGAGGAACATATAGTTGAAATAACAAGAACAACAGTGACCGAAGAGAGTAGCACCATGGTCATTAAGATTGATCCCACCCCTGCACCTGAACAGGAAGAACCTGTGAGAACTAGAACAACAACAATGGTGGCAGCTGCTGTGAAGACCACAGTAGCTACCACTAAGATAACATCAACTGCCCTTACCAAGCAGTCCACTGTAGAAACCCACAAAGAAACCTGAAGCATCAGAATCAGGAGGGTTTTTTACTGACATTTGGAACTTTTTGACGAACTCTAATGATATACCTCAAGACAAAAACATTGTAGAATCGACAGATATCTCAGATTCAGAACCACTCAAGGACACCACACGAGAAGAAGTAGTGAAGAACGAGTGGTACGAATGGGCTAAGTATACAGCAAACAAACATAGGATGGACAATTGTATTTTGTGTAGCAAATCACCGTTGTCTGATCTTTTGATAGTACCTGAACTTGCATCATTTCAAGAATGTGTTAAATGTAAAATGTTCAATGTATTCAGAGAAAATACTACATTCCTTTGTGTAACACAGAATGCAGTTTGGCACTAGGTAACACTAAAGGCAGAAGTGAATTAAATAAAAATATGTTGGGAGAACATGAATGTGCAACATAAGAACTGAATTGGATGATCCTCATAATGATAGGTTTACTATTATAAAAAGAAAAGAAAAAAGAAAAATGTATGTTTTTACAGCTATAGAGATAATGGGATGGATGTGGGAAAACAGTATAGTTAATTGAATACACTATTGGGGTGTTAGAAACTACAGGAGTTAGTAAATTTGATAAAGGAATGATTGTGAATATATATATATATATATATATATATATATATATATATATATATATATATATATACTTTCGCAAGGCACTGTATATATATATATATATATATATATATATATACATATATACATATATATATATACATACATATATACATATACATATATATATACATATATATATATACATATATATATACATATATATATATATATACATATATACATATATATATATATATACATATATACAGTGCCTTGCAAAAGTATTCGGCCCCCTTGAACTCAAAAACTGAAAAATTGGGCGTGCAAAATTATTCAGCCCCTTTACTTTCAGTGCAGCAAACTCTCTCCAGAAGTTCAGTGAGGATCTCTGAATGATCCAATGTTGACCTAAATGACTAATGATGATAAATACAATCCACCTGTGTGTAATCAAGTATCCGTATAAATGCACCTGCACTGTGATAGTCTCAGAGGTCCGTTAAAAGCACAGAGAGCATCATGAAGAACAAGGAACACACCAGGCAGGTCCGAGATACTGTCGTGAAGAAGTTTAAAGCTGGATTTGGATACAAAAAGATTTCCCAAGCTTTAAACATCCCAAGGAGCACTGTGCAAGCGATAATATTGAAATGGAAGGAGTATCAGACCACTGCAAATCTACCAAGACCTGGCCGTCCCTCTAAGCTTTCAGCTCATACAAGGAGAAGACTGATCAGAGATGCAGCCAAGAGGCCCATAATCACTCTGGATGAACTGCAGAGATCTACAGCTGAGGTGGGAGACTCTGTCCATAGGACAACAATCAGTCGTATATTGCACAAATCTGGCCTATATGGAGGAGTGGCAAGAAAAAAGCCATTTCTTAAAGATATCCATAAAAAGTGTCGTTGAAAGTTTGCCACAAGCCACCTGGGAGACACACCAAACATGTGGAAGAAGGTGCTCTGTGCTCTGCTCAGATGAAACCAAAATTGAACTTTTTGGCAACAATGCGAAACGTTATGTTTGGCGTAAAAGCAACACAGCTCATCACCCTGAACACCCTATCCCCACTGTCAAACATGGCGGTGGCAGCATCATGGTTTGGGCCTGCTTTTCTTCAGCAGGGACAGGGAAGATGGTTAAAATTGATGGGAAGATGGATGGAGCCAAATACAGGACCATTCTGGAAGAAAACCTGATGGAGTCTGCAAAAGACCTGAGACTGGGACGGAGATTTGTCTTCCAACAAGACAATGATCCAAAACATAAAGCAAAATCTACAATGGAATGGTTCAAAAATAAACATATCCAGGTGTTAGAATGGCCAAGTCAAAGTCCAGACCTGAATCCAATCGAGAATCTGTGGAAAGACCTGAAAACTGCTGTTCACAAATGCTCTCCATCCAACCTCACTGAGCTTGAGCTGTTTTGCAAGGAGGAATGGGAAAAAATGTCAGTCTCTCGATGTGCAAAACTGATAGAGTCATACCCCAAGCGACTTACAGCTGTAATCGCAGCAAAAGGTGGCGCTACAAAGTATTAATTTAAGGGGGCTTAATAATTTTGCACGCCCAATTTTTCAGGTTTTGATTTGTTAAAACCTCTTAGAGATCGGGCTACTTTTTTCAACATTCTGTTATAAATCGCTCAACATTTCAACGTCCTGCTACTCATGCCAGGAATATAGTATATGCATATGATTAGTATGTGTGCATAGAAAACACTCTGAAGTTTCTAGAACTGGTTCAATGGTGTCTGTGACTATAACAGAACGAGTTCCGTGGTCAAAATCGCCAGAAAACCTGGTCACTAAATCGACGGAGAAAAAATCAATCCGCCAGTCTTTGTATTGTCTATTGGAAGGAAAAATACTTAAGGGTGAGAATACAGTTCCTATAGCTTCCACACGATGTCGCCAGTGTTGTGATTTCGACTCAACTAAATCCTTGGTCATCTGAGTAATAGCCACATAAGGTTGTCAGGTCCACAGCTGTGAAACATGGAACCGGAAAAGTTGGCTACGTTTCCCAAACTTGTGCCTATTGAATACAGATCGCTCTGTGATCAATTTGATCGTTTATTAACGTTTACTAATACCTAAAGTTGGATTACAGAAGTAGTTTGAAGTGTTTTGTCAAAGTTTATAGGCAACTTTTTTAATTTAAAAAAATAAAGTTGTGTTTAAAAACTGTGTTTTTCCTGGATCTGACGGTCTTCATAAATGGACATTTTGGGTATACAAGGACCGATTTAATCGAAAAAAAGACCCAATTGTGATGTTTATGGGACATATAGGAGTGCCAACAAAGAATCTCGTCAAAGGTAATGAATGTTTTATATTTTATTTCTGCGTTTTGTGTAGCGCCGTCTACGCTAATTCCTTTGTTTACGTCCCCTTCTGGTATTTCGGGGTGTTGCCTGCTATCAGATAATAGCGTCTCATGCTTTCGCCGAAAAGCATTTTACAAATCTGACTCGTTGGCTAGATTCACAACGAGTGTAGCTTGAATTGAGTACCCTGCATGTGAGTTTTAATGAACGTTTGAGTTTTAACGAGTGCTATTAGCATTTGGCGTAGCACATTTGCATTTATTGTTGGCAGGGGGTGCTGTTGCGACCCGGGTGGGCCAGAGAGGTTAAAAAAGTTTGAAATATCCAATAAATGTCGTTCCACTTCATGATTGTGTCCCACTTGTTGTTGATTCTTCACAAAAAAATACAGTTGTATATCTTTATGTTTGAAGCCTGAAATGTGGCAAAAGGTCGCAAAGTTCAAGGGGGCCGAATACTTTCGCAAGGCACTGTATATAGATCTGTTTATTATACCTGTTGATATTCACTTTACAGCAGAAAGAGACTGCTATGGCACCTGGCATCAGCAGCACAATATTGTGTAGAGCTTTGGCAAAGTAGGTGGGGTTACATCCTTCCTGTTTGGCCCTGTCCGGGGGTCTCATCAGATGGGGCCACAGTGTCTCCTGACCCCTCCTGTCTCAGCCTCCAGTATTTATGCTGCAGTAGTTTATGTGTCGGGGGGCGAGGGTCAGTTTGTTATATCTGGAGTACTTCTTTTGTCTTATCTGGTGTCCTGTGTGAATTTAAGTATGCTCTCTCTAATTCTCTCTTTCTCTCGGAGGAGGATCTGAGCCCTAGGACCATGCATCAGGACGACCTGGCATGATGACTCCTTGCTGTCTCCAGTCCTTGCTGCTGTTCCAGTTTCAACTGTTCTGCCTGTGGCTATGGAACCCTAAACTGTTCATATTTACTCTAGAGGTGGTGTCCTGTTGCATCCTCTTCAACTACTGTGATTATTATTATTTGACCCTGCTGGTCATCTATGAACGTTTGAAAATCTCGGCCATGTTCTGTTATAATCTCCACCCGGCACAGCCAGAAGAGGACTGGCCACCCCTCATAGCCTGGTTCCTCTCTAGGTTTCTTCCTAGGTTTTGGCCTTTTTAGGGAGTTTTTCCTAGCCACTGTGCTTCTACACCTGCATTGCTTGCTGTTTGGGGTTTTAGGCTGGGTTTCTGTACAGCACTTTGAGATATTAGCTGATGTACGAAGGGCTATATGAATAAATGTGATTTGATAGAGGACTGAGGGTCTTCCAAATATTGAAAGTGTGTAAATAGTTACTCTTTTTTTTGTTAATGTAAATATTTTTGTCTTCATATATATTTTTCTCAATTTATTTTTGGGGGGGTGTGTTAGAATACCATTTTGGCATTTTGTATATAGTTATTTGTTTCAAAATGTATACCTTCACCAATTTGGCCACTTGGGTACATTTGGGCTACTTGTGTGGGACACCTGGGACATTATGTGACACACTCACTTTGGAAGTTATCATTCTGAAACTTTGCACAAGTACTGTTGCCCTCTTACATATTTCACTGAAATTGTCCCCATCATCCTATCTGAATGTTTTATCTTGTTCATTTTAAAGATGATGATACAACAATAAAAAGAAAAAAACATGTTTTTTTTCATTGTATTATCTAAACCAGATCTATTGTGTTATATTCTCCTACATTCAATTCACATTTACACAAATTTCAGAGTGTTTTCTTTCAAATGGTACCAAGAATATGCATATCCTTGCTTCTGGGCCAGAGCTACAGGCAGTGTGATTTGGGTATGTCTTCAGGCGGCGGGTAGCTCTAAGAGGTTTTAACTTCTTGACGCTACCCATCCCGTTAGTGGGATCATTTTCGTCAGCAACCGCTGAATAGCATAGCGCCATAGTCAAATAATATTACTAAAAAATATTCATATTCATGAAATCACAAGTGCAATATTGCAAAACACAGCTCAGCCTTTTGTTAATCCACCTATCGTCTCAGATTTAGAAATTATGCTTTACAGCGAAAGCAATCCAAGAGTTTGTGTAAGTTTATCGATAGCATAACATAACATTATGTATATTAAGCATTAAGTGGCTAGGTCATGAAAATCAGAAAAGCAATCAAATTAATCGTTTACCTTTGATGATCTTCAGATGTTTTCACTCACGAGACTCCCAGTTACACAGCAAATGTTCCGTTTGTTCCATAAAGATTATTTTTATACCCAAAATTGCTCCGTTTGTTTGTCACGTTATGTTCAGAAATCCACAGGAAAGAGTGGTCACGACAACGCAGACGTATATTCCAAATAATATCCACAATGTCCACAGAAACATGTCAAACGTTTTTTATAATCCATCCTCAGGTTGTTTTTAAAATACATATTCGATAATATATCAACTGGGTGTGTAGGTTTTTCAAAAACACCGGGATTAACAATGGCCGCTTTACTCTGTAGCGCAAAACTCACTCTGAGAGCCCCCACCTATCCACTTACGCAATGTGGTCTTTCACGCTCATTTTTCAAAATAAAAGCCTGAAACTATGTCTAAAGACTGTTGACACCTTAGAGAAGCCATAGAAAAATGAATCTGGTTGATATCCCTTTAAATGGAGGATAGGCATGCATAGGAACAGATAAGTTTCAAAATAAGAGGCACTTCCTGATTGGAATTTCCTCAGGTTTTCACCTGCAATATCAGTTCTGTTATACTCACAGACAATATTTTTACAGTTTTGAAAGTGTAGTGTTTTCTATCATAATCCGACAATGATATGCATATTCCAGTATCAGGGGCTGAGAAATAGGCAGTTTCAAATGGGTACGTTTTTTAGCCAAAAACGAGAATACTGCCCCCTACGCGCAAAAGGTTAACAGTCTAACGTGTGTAGTTGTAACGGTTTTCTTGTGTCGAAGGAGAGGCGGACCAAAACGCAGCGTGGTTATTATTTATGGTTCTTTAATAAAGAAACTATACATGAATAGACTAACAAAACTAAGAAATGTGAACAACCAAAACAGCCCTATCTGGTGCAAACACAGAGACAGGAACAATCACCCACAAACCCCAACACCAAACAGGATACCTAAATATGGTTCCCATTCAGAGACAATGACTAACACCTGCCTCTGATTGAGAACCATATCAGGCTAAACACAGAAACAGACAAACTAGACACACAACATAGAATGCCCACTCAGATCACACCCTGACCAAACAAAACATAGAGACATACAAAGCAAACTATGGTCAGAGTGTGACAGTAGTGTTAACATTATAATGTGTGTATAGTGTTAACAGTCTAATGTGTGTTTTATTTTAAATTATATTGTGTGTATTGTGTTAACATTATAATGTGTGTATTGTGTTAACATTACAATGTGTGTATTGTGTTAACAGTCTAATGTGTCTATTGGGTTAACAGTCTAAGGTGTATAGTATTTTCATAACTTGGGAGGAAATGTAATGATATATTTCATGAGTGTGTGTGCGTTGTTAACATCTGCCTAAGTTACTGCCCAGATCTTCCAGTCTGGACAACCAGACGACGGGTCCGGAACAGCGATCCCAATCCGGACATCCGCTGCCCAGCCATGGAGCGGACTTCTTCATTTGCAGACACCCTACCCGGGTCGACCACCAGATGGGGACCACAACAATGGTTCACAACCAGGACAACCCACGGTCATTTTTATGTTGGTTTGCAACATGCAGGTTAATCTCAAGATTGAACCCAACATAATTAAGGCGATGATTAATATTGACTGCTATTGATATAAAATATTACTAGGTCTTTAAGAGTTTATTTGGAAGATAACAGCTCTAAACATTTTAATTTGTGGTGCCCCGTCTCTCTAGTTAATTACATTTACATGATTGGCTCAATCAGGTAATATTAATTACGGATAAATTATTTTATAGAATAGCATGTCATATCACTTAATCCGGCATAGCCAAAGACACGACAGTATTAACAATCTAACGTGGGTATTGCATTAACATTATAATGTGTGCTGTGTTAACATTATAATGTGTGAATTGTGTTAACATTCTATTGTGTTGTGTTAACAATATGCACTTTGTTAACAGTCAAATGTTCGTATTGTGTTAACAGTCTATCATGTGAATTCAGTTAACAGTCTAATGTGCGTTTTGTGTTAACATTAAAATGTGTGTATTGTGTTATACATGTTGAAAATAGTCCCCTCAACGTGTGTGTGTGTGTGTGTGTGTGTGTGTGTGTGTGTGTGTGTGTGTGTGTGTGTGTGTGTGTGTGTGTGTGTGTGTGTGTGTGTGTGTGTGTGTGTGTGTGTGTGTGTGTGTGTGTGTGTGTGTGTGTGTGTGTGTGTGTGTGTGTGTGATTGACAGGTGGATGATCAGCAACAAACTAGATTGGTCCAAACACACCAAGACAGTCATGAAGAGGGGAAGACAAAGCCAATTCCCCCTCAGGAAACTAAAAAGATTTGGCATGGGTCCTGAGATTCTCAAAAGGTTCTACAGCTGCAACATCGAGAGCCTCCTGACAGGTTGCCTGGTACGGCAATTGCTCGGCCTCCGACCGCAAGGAACTTCAGAGGGTAGTGCGTATGGCCCAGTACATCACTGGGGAAAAGCTGCCTGCCATCCAGGACCTCTACACCAGGCGGTGTCAGAGGAAGGCCCTGAAAATTGTCAAAGACCCCAGCCACCCCAGTCATAGACTGTTATTTTACGCTGCTGCTGCTCTCTGTTTATCTTATATGCATAGTCACTTTAACTATACATTCATGTACATACTTCCTAAATGGCCCGACCAACCAGTGCTCCCCATATTGGCTAACCGGGCTATCTGCATTGTGTCCCACCACCCGCCAACCCCTCTTTTTACACTTCTGCTACTCTCTGTTCATCATATATGCACAGTCACTTTAACGATACCTACATGTACATACTACCTCAATCAGCCTGACTAACCAGTGCCTGTATATGGCTTTGCTACTCTTTTTTAAAATGTCGTTTTACTGTTGTTTTATTTCTTTACTTACCTACACAAACACACACACATATACCTTCCTTTTTTTCGCACCATTAGTTAGAGCCTGTAAGTAAGCATTTCACTGTAAGGTGTTGTATTTGGCGCACGTGAAAAATAAACTTTGATTTGTTAACAGTCTAACGTGTGTATTGTGTTATTATTATAATGTGTGTATTGTGTTAACCTTTGTACTTTGTTAACAGTGAAATGTTTGTATTGTGTTAACAGTCTAATGTGTATTGTGTTAACATTACAATGTGTGTTTTTTTGTTAAATTATAATGTGTGTATTGTGTTAACATTTGAACGTGTGTATTGTGTTAGTCTACTGTGTGTTCTCTTGACATTGATATCATTAAAATCTTCACCTTTCCATCAACACTTGGCAAACTGATACTGTGTGTGTGTGTGTGTGTGTGTGTGTGTGTGTGTGTGTGTGTGTGTGTGTGTGTGTGTGTGTGTGTGTGTGTGTGTGTGTGTGTGTGTGTGTGTGTGTGTGTGTGTGTGTGTGATTGACAGGTGGATGATCTTAGAGAGCAGTGCACCCTGGGATCAGCTGCATAATCAGAGAGACAAAGGATTTGAAGAAGATAGTGAGAGAGAAAGAGAGAGGTAGAGATGGATGAGAGAGAGAGAGAGAGAGAGAGAGAGAGAGAGAGAGAAAGGGTGAGGGAGAGAGGGTGAGAGAGAGGGGAAGAGAGAGGGAGAAATGGATAAGAGAGAGATATAGATATTAAGAGAGAGAGAGTGCGAGAGGGATGAGAGAAGGATGAGAGAGAGATGGAGAGATGGAAGAGATGGAGAGAGGGATGAGAGAGAGAGAGAGAGAGAGAGAGAGAGAGAGAGAGAGGGAGAGATGGAAGAGATGGAGAGAAGGGAGAGAGGGATGAGAGAGAGAGAGAGAGAGACAGAGAGAGAGACAGGGAGAGAGGGATGAGAGACGCGGAGAAGTGTGCAATACTATAATTCCCAGTGGAATGGGAGGGTTGTGTTCTCTCCTCTGGTTATTTGTCTGAATTCCTTTCAAACGGTTTGTGTGTGTGTGTGTGTGTGTGTGCGTGCGTGTGTGTGTGTGTGTGTGTGTGTGTGTGTGTGTGTGTGTGTGTGTGTGTGTGTGTGTGTGTGTGTGCGTGTGCGTGTGCGTGTGTGCGTGCGTGTGTGTGTGTGAGTGCATGTCTGTGTGTCCGTGTGTGTATGATGGTTCTCAGTAGTAAATTAGTTCATTGAAGGTACAGCTTGAGTCACATTAAACTAACAGCATCAAAACACACACAAACTATCTTTTGATCGATTATATATTTTCTTAGTTGACTCACTACATTAAAAGGTTGGTGTAATGTCGTTCACATACATATACGTACATGACAGTTGGCATCATGGTTGGTATGTAGATACAGTTGAAGTTGGAAGTTTACATCCACTTTGGTTGGAGTCAATTGAACTCGTTTTTCAACCACTCCAAACATTTCTTGTTAACAAACTATAGTTTTGACACGTCAGTTAGGACATTTACTTTTTGCATGACACAAGTCATTTTCCAACAATTGTTTACAGACAGATTATTTAATTTATAATTCACTGCATCACAATTCCAGTTGGTCAGATGTTTACATACACTAAGTTGACATCATTTGAGTACCTGTAGATGTATATCAAGGCCTACCTTCAAATTCAGTGCCTCTTTGCTTGACATCATGGGAAAATCAAAAGAAATCAGCCAAGACCTCAGAAAATAAACTGTAGACCTTCACAAGTTGGAATCATCCTTGGGAGAAATTTCCAAACGCCTGAAGATACCACGTTCATCTGTACAAACAATAGTACACAAGTATAAACACCATGGGACCACGCAGCCATCATACCGTTCAGGAAGGAGACGCGTTCTGTCTCTGAGAGATGAACGTACTTTGGTGCGAAAAGTGCAAATCAATCCCAGAACCACAGCAAAGGACTTTTTGAAGATGCTGGAGGAAACAGGTACAAAAGTATCTATATCCACATAACCTGAAAGATCGCTAAGCAAGGAAGAAGCCACTGCTCCAAAACTGCCATAAAAATGCCAGACTGCGGTTTGCAACTGCACATGGGGATAATGATTGAACTTTTTGGATAAATGTCCTCTGGTCTGATGAAATAAAAATAGAACTGTTTGGCCATAATGACCACCGTTACGTTTGGAGGAAAAGGGGGGAGGCTTGCAAGCCTAAAAACACCATCCCAACCGTGAAGCACGGGGTGGCAACATCATGTTGTGGTGGTGCTTTGCTGCAGGAGGGACTGGTGCACTTCACAAAATAGATGGCATCATGAGGCGCAAAAAGTATGTGGATATGTTGAAGCAACATCTCAAGACATCGGTCAGGAAGTTAAAGCTTGGTTGCAAATGAGTCTTCCAAATGGACAATGACCCCAAGCATATTTCCAAAGTTGTGGAAAATGGCTTAAGGACAACAAAGTCAAGATATTGGAGTGGCCATCACAAAGCCCTGGCCTCATCCTATATAAAATGTGTGGGCATGTCTTACAAAGCATTTGCGAGCAAGGAGGCCTACAAACCTGACTCAGTTTCACCAGCTCTGTCAGGAGGAATGGGCCAAAATTTACCCAACTTATTGTGGGAAGCTTTTGGAAGGATATCGAAAACGTTTGACCCAAGTTAAACAATTTAAAGGCAGTGCTACCAAATACTATTTGAGTGTATGTAAACTTGTGACCCACTGGGAATGTGATGAAGGAAATGAAAGCTGAAATAAGTCATTCTCTCTACTATTATTCTGACATTTCACATTGTTAAACTAAAGTGGTGATCCTGACTGACCTAAAACAGGGATTTTTTACTAGGATTAAATGTCAGGAGTTGTGAAAAACTGAGACTAAATGTATTTGGCTAAGGTGTATGTAAACTTCCAATTTAGTATTTAATAATTTAAATAATTTCAAATAATTTAGTACCCTATGTAGTTGGTATGGAGTCATGAATTTGTAATGATAGTTAGATTTAGTTATGTAGGTGGTATAACCGTTAGTATGTAGTTATGTAGTTGGTATAACAGGTGGTTTGTAGCTATATAGATGTTATGACACTATTGAGATATGTAGATGGTTAAACAGTTAGTATGTAGTTATGTAGTTGGAATACATGTTGGTATGTTGATTTGTAGTTGGTATAGCAGCTTGTATGCAGTTATGTTTTTGTTATAACAGTTTGTATGAAGTTGGTATGTAGTTATGTTTTTGGTATAACAGTTGGTATGTAGTTATGTAGTTGGAATAAAAGTTAGTATGTTGTTTTGTAGTTGGAATAAATGTTGGTATGTTGTTTTGTAGTTGGTATAGCAGCTCGTATGCAGTTATGTTTTTGTTATAACAGTTTGTATGAAGTTGGTACGTAGTTGGTTTAACAGATAATATGTTGTCATACATTTACATTTACATTTAAGTCATTTAGCAGACGCTCTTATCCAGAGCGACTTACAAATTGGTGAATTCACCTTCTGACATCCAGTGGAACAGCCACTTTACAATAGTGCATCTAAATCATTATGGGGAGGGGGGGGTGGTGAGAAGGATTACTTATCCTATCCTAGGTATTCCTTGAAGAGGTGGGGTTTCAGGTGTCTCCGGAAGGTGGTGATTGACTCCGCTGTCCTGGCGTCGTGAGGGAGTTTGTTCCACCATACAGTTGGTATAACAGTTACTATGAAGTTATGTAGTTGGTATAACAGTTAGTACATAGGTATGTAGTTGGTATAACAGTTAGTACATAGGTATGTAGTTGGTATAACAGTTAGTACATAGGTATGTAGTTGGTATAACAGTTAGTACATAGGTATGTAGTTGGTATAACTGTTAGTACATAGGTATGTAGTTGGTATAACAGTTAGGAAATAGGTATGTAGTTGGTATAACAGTTACTATGAAGTTATGGAGTTGGTATAACAGTTAGTACATAGGTACAGCGGGGCAAAAAAAGTATTTTAGTCAGCCACCAAGTGTGCAAGTTCTCCCACTTAAAAAGATGAGAGAGGCCTGTAATTTTCATAATAGTTACACATCAACTATGAGAATTGTTTTCTCCAGAAAATCACATTGTAAGATTTTTTATTAATTTATTTGCAAATTATGGTGGAAAATAAGTATTTGGTCACCTACAAACAAGCACAATTTCTGGCTCTCACAGACCTGTAACTTCTTCTTTTAGAGGCTCCTCTGTCCTCCACTCGTTACCTGTATTAATGGCACCTGTTTGAACTTGGTATCAGTATAAAAGACACCTGTCCACAACCTCAAACAGTCACACTCCAAACTCCACTATGGCCAAGACCAAAGAACTGTCAAAGGACACCAGAAACAAAATTGTAGACCTGCACCAGGCTGGGAAGACTGAATCTGAAATAGGTAAGCAGCTTGGTTTGAAGAAATCAACTGTGGGAGCAATTATTAGGAAATGGAAGACATACAAGACACTGATAATCTCCCTCGATCTGGGGCTCCACGCAAGATCTCACCCCGTGGGGTCTAAATGGTCACAAGAACGGTGAGCAAAAATCCCAGAACCCACATGGGGGGACCTAGTGAATGACCTGCAGAGAGCTAGGACCAAAGTAACAAAGCCTACCATCAGTAACACACTACACCGCCAGGGACTCAAATCCTGCAGTGCGAGACGTGTCCCCCTGCTTAAGCCAGTACATGTCCAGGCCAATCTGAAGTTTGCTAGAGAGCATTTGGATGATCCAGAAGAAGATTGGGAGAATGTCATATGGTCAGATGAATCCAAAATAGAACTTTTTGGTAAAAAGTCAACTCGTCGTGTTTGGAGGATAAAGAATGCTGAGTTGCATCCAAAGAAAACCATACCTACTGTGAAGCATGGGGGTGGAAACATCATGCTTTGGGGCTGTTTTTCTGCAAAGGGACCAAGACGACTGATCCGTGTAAAGGAAAGAATGAATGGGGCCATATATCGTGAGATTTTGAGTGAAAACCTCTTTCCATCAGCAAGGGCATTGAAGATGAAATGTGGCTGCGTCTTTCAGCATGACAATGATCCCAAACACAACGCCTGGGCAACGAAGGAGTTGCTTCGTAAGAAGCATTCAAGGTCCTGGAGTGGCCTAGCCAGTCTCCAGATCTCAACCCCATAGAAAATCTTTGGAAAGAGTTGAAAGTCCGTGTTGCCCAGCAACAGCCCCAAAACATCACTGTTCTAGAGGAGATCTGTATGGAGGAATGGGCCAAAATATCAGCAAGTGTGTGAAACCCTTGTGAAGACTTACAGAAAACGTTTGACCGCCAACAAAGGGTATTTAACAAAGTGTTGAGATAAACTTTTGTTATTGACCAAATACTTATTTTCCACCATAATTTGCAAATAAATGTGATACAATGTGATTTTCTGGATTTTTTCACCATTTTGTCTGTCATAGTTGAAGTGTACCTATGATGAAAATTACAGGCGTCTCTCATCTTTTTAAGTGGGAGAACTTGCACAATTGGTGGCTGGCTAAATACTATTTTGCCCCACTGTATGTAGTTGGGATAACAGTTAGTACATAGGTATGTAGTTGGTACAACAGTTAGTAGCTAGGTATGTAGTTGGTGTAACAGTTACTATGAAGTTAGGTAGTTGGTATAACAGATAGCGTGTTGTTATGAATTTCATAATGCAGTTGGTATGTAGTTATGTACAGTGCTGTGAAAAACGTTTTGCTCCCTTCCTGATATCTTATTTTTTTGCACATGTTTTATGCTTAAATGTTTCAGATCATGAAACACATTTTAAAAATACACAAAGATCAACTGAACTGATGGCCGGATATTCTCCTTTAGGATTTTTTGGTAGAGAGCATAATTCATGGTTCCATCAATCACAGCAAGTTGTCCAGGTCCTGAAGCAGCAAAGCAGCCCCAGACCATCACACTATCACCACCATATTTGACTGTTGGTATAAGTTTTTCTGAAATGCTGTGGTACTTTTACGCCAGATGTAACGGGACGCACACCTTCCAAAAAGTTCAACTTTTGTCTCATCAGTACAAGGAATATTTTCCCAAAAGTCTTGGGGATCATTAAGATGTTTTTTGCCAAAAGTGAGACGAGCCTTTATGTTCTTTTTGGTTAGCCATTTTTGCCCAGTCTCTTTCTTATGGTTGTGTCATGAACACTGACCTTAATTGGGACAAGTGAGGCCTGCAGTCCTTTAGATGTTGTTGTGGGTTCTTTTGTGACTTCTTGGATGAGACGTTGCTGCGCTCTTGGGGTAATTTTGGTAGGCCTGCCACTCCTGGGAAGGGTCACCACTGTTCCAAATGTTCTCCATTTGTGGATAATGGCTCTCAAAGTGGTTCGCTGGAGTCCCAAAGCTTTGGAAATGGCTTTGTAACCCTTTCCTGACTGATAGATGTCAATTACTGTCAATTATCTGTTCCTGAATTTCTTTGGATCGCGGCATGAAGTCTTGCTTTTTGAGATCTTTTGGCCTACTTCACTGTGTCAGACAGGTTCTATTTAAGTGATTTCTTGATTCAACAGGTCTGGCAGTAATCAACCAAGCAAAACTCATGTGAACACCCAGCTATCCACCAACGCAATGTTATCTTTCTCACTCATTTTTCAAAATAAAAGCCTGAAACTATGTCTAAAGACTGTTGACACATTGAGGAAAGCGATAGGAAAAGTGATCTGGTGTATATCCCTTTAAATGGAGGGAAGGCAGGTTATGGAACATGGAGCTTTCAAAATAGAAGCCACTTCCTGGTTTGATTTTCCTCAGGTTTTGCCTGCAATATCAGTTCTGTTATACTCACAGACAATATTTTGACAGTTTTGGAAACGTTCCTCTGAAGGAGCTTGAACAAAACTACTCAGAAAAGAAGACATTTTCCTCAACCAATACAACTATTACAAATGCTCAACAAAAAAAACACACAACTCACCTGCTGTCAGTCTGGGTTCAAGGACAGAAGCCACACCCCACTATCCTCCAAAAACAACTAACTAACTGGTCCTGGTCTTCGTGCAGTCACGAAGCATTTCGTATACATTGTTTGTCTTCAGGAAGGTAGTGAGTTGCTGCGCAACAGCCTTTTCAAAATTTTTTGAGAGGAACGGAAGATTCGGAGGAACGGAAGATAAGCCGTTTAATAGTATAACGTTAGTCTATATGTTTAACAGCATAGGGCGGGTTGATATGTGTATTCTATATGTTTAATAGTATAACGTTAGTCTATATGTTTAATAGTATAACGTTAGTCTATATGTTTAACAGCATAGGGCGGGTTGATATGTGTATTCTATATGTTTAATAGTATGACGTTAGTCTATATGTTTAATAGTATAACGTTAGTCTATATGTTTAACAGCATAGGGCGGGATGATAGGTGTATTCTATATTTTTAACAGCTTAGGGCGGGTTGATAGGTATAGTCTCTATGAGTTGAGTTGAGTTTATTTTTATTTTTACAGGGACAGTCAGTGCACATTAATCAACGTTTCAGTAAAAGTGCCAGTTATATGTTTAATAGTATAACGTTAGTCTATATGTTTAATAGTATAACGTTAGTCTATATGTTTAACAGCATTTTGCGGGTTGATAGGTATAATCTATATGTTTAATAGTATAACGTAAGTCTATATTTTTGACAGCATAGGGCAGGTTGAGAGGTGTATTCTATTTGTTTAACAGCATAGGGTGGGTTGATAGGTGTAATCTATATGTTTAATAGTATAACGTAAGTCTATATGTTTAACAGAATAGGGCGTGTTGATAGGTGTATTCTATATGTTTAACAGCATAGGGTGGGTTGATAGGTGTAATCTATATGTTTAATAGTATAACGTAAGTCTATATGTTTAACAGCATAGGGCGGGTTGATAGGTGTATTCTATATTTTTAATAGTATAACGTTAGTCGATATTTTTAATAGTATAACGTTAGTCTATATGTTTAACAGCATAGGGGGGGTTGGTAGGTGTATTCTATATATTTAATAGTATAACGTTAGTCGATATGTTTAATAGTATAACGTAAGTCTTTATGTTTAACAGCATAGGGCAGGATGATAGGTGTATTCTATATGTTTAATAGTATGACGTTAGCCTGTATGTTTAACAGCATAGGGCGTGTTGATAGGTGTATTCTATATTTTTAACAGCTTAGGGTGGGTTGATAGGTGTAATCTATATGTTTAATAGTATAACGTAAGTCTATATGTTTAACAGCATAGGGCGGGTTGATAGGTGTAATCTATATGTTTAATAGTATAACGTAAGTCTATATGTTTAACAGCATAGGGCGGGTTGATAGGTGTATTCTATATTTTTAATAGTATAACGTTAGTCGATATGTTTAATAGTATAACGTTAGTCTATATGTTTAACAGCATAGGGGGGGTTGGTAGGTGTATTCTATATATTTAATAGTATAACGTTAGTCGATATGTTTAATAGTATAACGTAAGTCTTTATGTTTAACAGCATAGGGCGGGATGATAGGTGTATTCTATATGTTTAATAGTATGACGTTAGCCTGTATGTTTAACAGCATAGGGCGTGTTGATAGGTGTATTCTATATTTTTAACAGCTTAGGGCGGGTTGATAGGTATAGTCTCTATGAGTTGAGTTGAGTTTATTTTTATATTTACAGGGACAGTCAGTGCACATTAATCAACGTTTCAATAAAAGTGCCAGTTATATGTTTAATAGTATAAGGTTAGTCTATATGTTTAATAGTATAACGTTAGTCTATATGTTTAACAGCATTTTGCGGGTTGATAGGTATAATCTATATGTTTAATAGTATAACGTAAGTCTGTATGTTTAACAGCATAGGGCGTGTTGATAGGTGTATTCTATATGTTTAACAGCATAGGGCGTGTTGAAAGGTGTATTCTATATTTTTAACAGCTTAGGGCGGGTTGATAGGTATAGTCTCTATGAGTTGAGTTGAGTTTATTTTTATTTTTACAGGGACAGTCAGTGCACATTAATCAACGTTTCAGTAAAAGTGCCAGTTATATGTTTAATAGTATAACGTTAGTCGATATGTTTAATAGTATAACGTAAGTCTATATGTTTAACAGCATAGGGCGGGTTGATAGGTGTATTCTATATTTTTAATAGTATAACGTTAGTCTATATGTTGAACAGCATAGGGCGGTTTGATAGGTGTATTCTATATTTTTAATAGTATAACGTTAGTCTATTTGTTTAACAGCATAGGGTGGGTTGATAGGTGTAATCTATATGTTTAATAGTATAATGTTAGCCTGTATGTTTAACAGCATAGGGTGTATTGATAGGTGTATTCTATATGTTTAACAGCATAGGGCGGGTTGATAGGTATGATCTATATGTTTAATAGTATAACGGAAGTCTATATGTTTAACAGCATAGGGTGGGTTGATAGGTGTAATCTATATGTTTAATAGTATAACGTTAGTCTATATGTTTAACAGCATAGGGCGGGTTGATAGGTGTATTCTGTATGTTTAACAGCATAGGGCGGGTTGATAGGTGTATTCTATATGTTTAATAGTATAACATTAGGCTGTATGTTTAACAGCATAGGGCGTGTTGATAGTTGTATTCTATATGTTTAACAGTATAGGGCGGGTTGATAGGTGTATTCTATATGTTTAACAGCATAGGGCGGGTTGATAGGTGTATTCTATATGTTTAACAGCATAGGGCGGGTTGATAGGTATAATCTATATGTTTAATAATGTAACGTAAGTCTATATGTTTAACAGCATAGGGCAGGTTGATAGGTGTATTCTATATGTTTAATAGTATAATGTTAGTCTATATGTTTATCAGCATATGGTGGGTTGATAGGTATAATATATATGTTTAATAGTATAACGTTAGTCTATATGTTTAACAGCATAGGGTGGGTTGATAGGTGTATTCTATATTTTTAACAGTTTAGGGCGGGTTGATAGGTGTATTCTATATATTTAATAGTATAACGTTAGTCGATATGTTTAATAGTATAAAGTTAGTCTATATGTTTAATAGTATAATGTTAGCCTGTATGTTTAACAGCATAGGGCGTGTTGATAGGTGTATTCTATATGTTTAACAGCATAGGGCGGGTTGATAGGTGTATTCTATATATTTAATAGTATAACGTTAGTCGATATGTTTAACAGCATAGGGCGGGTTGATAGGTGTATTCTATATGTTTAACAGCAAAGGGCGGGTTGATAGGTATAGTCTATATGTTTAAAAGCATAGAGCGGGTTGATAGGTGTATTCTATATGTTTAATAGTATAACGTTAGTCTATATGTTTAACAGCATAGTGCAGGTTGATAGGTGTATTCTATATGTTTAACAGCATAGGGCGGGTTGATAGGTGTATTCTATATGTTTAACAGCAAAGGGCGGGTTGATAGGTATAGTCTATATGTTTAAAAGCATAGAGCGGGTTGATAGGTGTATTCTATATGTTTAATAGTATAACGTTAGTCTATATGTTTAACAGCATAGTGCAGGTTGATAGGTGTATTCTATATGTTTAACAGCATAGGGCGGGTTGATAGGTGTAATCTATATGTTTAATAGTATAAGGTAAGTCTATATGTTTAACAGCATAGGGCGTGTTGATAGGTGTATTCTATATGTTTAATAGTATAACGTTAGTCTATATGTTTAACAGCATAGTGCAGGTTGATAGGTGTATTCTATATGTTTAACAGCAAAGGGCGGGTTGATAGGTATAGTCTATATGTTTAACAGCATAGAGCGGGTTGATAGGTGTATTCTATATGTTTAATAGTATAACGTAAGTCTATATGTTTAATAGTATAACGTTAGTCTATATGTTTAACAGCATAGGGCGGGTTGATAGGTGTATTCTATATGTTTAATAGTATAATGTTAGCCTGTATGTTTAACAGCATAGGGCGTGTTGATAGGTGTATTCTATATGTTTAACAGCATAGGGCGGGTTGATAGGTATGATCTATATGTTTCATAGTATAACGTAAGTCTATATGTTTAACAGCATAGGGTGGGTTGATAGGTGTAATCTATATGTTTAATAGTATAACGTTAGTCTATATGTTTAACAGCATAGGGCGTGTTGATAGGTGTATTCTATATGTTTAATAGTATAACGTTAGTCTATATGTTTAACAGCATAGGGTAGGTTGATAGGTGTATTCTATTTGTTTAACAGCATACGGCGGGTTGATAGGTGTATTCTATATGTTTAATAGTATAACGTTAGTCTATATGTTTAACAGAATAGGGCGGGTTGATAGGTGTATTCTGTATGTTTAACAGCATAGGGTGGGTTGATAGGTATAATCTATATGTTTAATAGTATAACGTAAGTCTATATGTTTAACAGCATAGGGCGTGTTGATAGGTATAGTCTATATTTTTAACAGCATATGGTGGGTTGATAGGTATAATCTATATGTTTAATAGTATAACGTAAGTCTATAAGTTTAACGGCATAGGGTGGGTTGATAGGTGTATTCTATATGTTTAACAGCATAGGGCGGGTTGATAGGTATGATCTATATGTTTAATAGTATAACGTAAGTCTATATGTTTAACAGCATAGGGCGTGTTGATAGGTGTATTCTATATTTTTAACAGCTTAGGGTGGGTTGATAGGTGTAATCTATATGTTTAATAGTATAACGTTAGCCTATATGTTTAACAGCATAGGGCGGGTTGATAGGTGTAATCTATATGTTTAATAGTATAACGTAAGTCTATATGTTTAACAGCATAGGGCGGGTTGATAGGTGTATTCTATATTTTTAATAGTATAACGTTAGTCGATATGTTTAATAGTATAACGTTCGTCTATATGTTTAACAGCATAGGGGGGGTTGGTAGGTGTATTCTATATATTTAATAGTATAACGTTAGTCGATATGTTTAATAGTATAACGTAAGTCTTTATGTTTAACAGCATAGGGCGGGATGATAGGTGTATTCTATATGTTTAATAGTATGACGTTAGCCTGTATGTTTAACAGCATAGGGCGTGTTTATAGGTGTATTCTATATTTTTAACAGCTTAGGGCGGGTTGATAGGTATAGTCTCTATGAGTTGAGTTGAGTTTATTTTTATTTTTACAGGGACAGTCAGTGCACATTAATCAACGTTTCAGTAAAAGTGCCAGTTATATGTTTAATAGTATAAGGTTAGTCTATATGTTTAATAGTATAACGTTAGTCTATATGTTTAACAGCATTTTGCGGGTTGATAGGTATAATCTATATGTTTAATAGTATAACGTAAGTCTGTATGTTTAACAGCATACGGCGTGTTGATAGGTGTATTCTATATGTTTAACAGCATAGGGCGTGTTGAAAGGTGTATTCTATATTTTTAACAGCTTAGGGCGGGTTGATAGGTATAGTCTCTATGAGTTGAGTTGAGTTTATTTTTATTTTTAAAAGGGACAGTCAGTGCACATTAATCAACGTTTCAGTAAAAGTGCCAGTTATATGTTTAATAGTATAACGTTAGTCGATATGTTTAATAGTATAACGTAAGTCTATATGTTTAACAGCATAGGGCGGGTTGATAGGTGTATTCTATATTTTTAATAGTATAACGTTAGTCTATATGTTGAACAGCATAGGGCGGTTTGATAGGTGTATTCTATATTTTTAATAGTATAACGTTAGTCTATTTGTTTAACAGCATAGGGTGGGTTGATAGGTGTAATGTATATGTTTAATAGTATAATGTTAGCCTGTATGTTTAACAGCATAGGGTGTATTGGTAGGTGTATTCTATATGTTTAACAGCATAGGGCGGGTTGATAGGTATGATCTATATGTTTAATAGTATAACGTAAGTCTATATGTTTAACAGCATAGGGTGGGTTGATAGGTGTAATCTATATGTTTAATAGTATAACGTTAGTCTATATGTTTAACAGCATAGGGCGGGTTGATAGGTGTATTCTGTATGTTTAACAGCATAGGGCGGGTTGATAGGTGTATTCTATATGTTTAATAGTATAACGTTAGGCTGTATGTTTAACAGCATAGGGCGTGTTGATTGTTGTATTCTATATGTTTAACAGTATAGGGCGGGTTGATAGGTGTATTCTATATGTTTAACAGCATAGGGCGGGTTGATAGGTATAATCTATATGTTTAATAATGTAACGTAAGTCTATATGTTTAACAGCATAGGGCAGGTTGATAGGTGTATTCTATATGTTTAATAGTATAATGTTAGTCTATATGTTTATCAGCATATGGTGTGTTGATAGGTATAATATATATGTTTAATAGTATAACGTTAGTCTATATGTTTAACAGCATAGGGTGGGTTGATAGGTGTATTCTATATTTTTAACAGTTTAGGGCGGGTTGATAGGTGTATTCTATATATTTAATAGTATAACGTTAGTCGATATGTTTAATAGTATAAAGTTAGCCTGTATGTTTAACAGCATAGGGCGGGTTGATAGGTGTATTCTATATATTTAATAGTATAACGTTAGTCGATATGTTTAACAGCATAGGGTGGGTTGATAGGTGTATTCTATATGTTTAACAGCAAAGGGCGGGTTGATAGGTATGATCTATATGTTTAACAGCATAGAGCGGGTTGATAGGTGTATTCTATATGTTTAATAGTATAACGTTAGTCTATATGTTTAACAGCATAGTGCAGGTTGATAGGTGTATTCTATATGTTTAACAGCATAGGGCGGGTTGATAGGTGTAATCTATATGTTTAATAGTATAAGGTAAGTCTATATGTTTAACAGCATAGGGCGTGTTGATAGGTGTATTCTATATGTTTAATAGTATAACGTTAGTCTATATGTTTAACAGCATAGTGCAGGTTGATAGGTGTATTCTATATGTTTAACAGCAAAGGGCGGGTTGATAGGTATAGTCTATATGTTTAACAGCATAGAGCGGGTTGATAGGTGTATTCTATATGTTTAATAGTATAACGTAAGTCTATATGTTTAATAGTATAACGTTAGTCTATATGTTTAACAGCATAGGGCGGG
This sequence comes from Oncorhynchus masou masou, assembly GCF_036934945.1. NCBI lineage: Eukaryota > Metazoa > Chordata > Actinopteri > Salmoniformes > Salmonidae > Oncorhynchus > Oncorhynchus masou. The sequence goes on from NC_088230.1 coordinate 40,699,925, forward strand.
TTGATAGGTGTATTCTATATGTTTAATAGTATAATGTTAGCCTGTATGTTTAACAGCATAGGGCGTGTTGATAGGTGTATTCTATATGTTTAACAGCATAGGGCGGGTTGATAGGTATGATCTATATGTTTAATAGTATAACGTAAGTCTATATGTTTAACAGCATAGGGTGGGTTGATAGGTGTAATCTATATGTTTAATAGTATAACGTAAGTCTATATGTTTAACAGCATAGGGCGTGTTGATAGGTGTATTCTATATGTTTAATAGTATAACGTTAGTCTATATGTTTAACAGCATAGGGTAGGTTGATAGGTGTATTCTATTTGTTTAACAGCATACGGCGGGTTGATAGGTGTATTCTATATGTTTAATAGTATAACGTTAGTCTATATGTTTAACAGAATAGGGCGGGTTGATAGGTGTATTCTGTATGTTTAACAGCATAGGGTGGGTTGATAGGTGTAATCTATATGTTTAATAGTATAACGTAAGTCTATATGTTTAACAGCATAGAGCGTGTTGATAGGTATAGTCTATATTTTTAACAGCATATGGTGGGTTGATAGGTATAATCTATATGTTTAATAGTATAACGTAAGTCTATAAGTTTAACGGCATAGGGTGGGTTGATAGGTGTATTCTATATGTTTAACAGCATAGGGCGGGTTGATAGGTATGATCTATATGTTTAATAGTATAACGTAAGTCTATATGTTTAACAGCATAGGGTGGGTTGATAGGTGTAATCTATATGTTTAATAGTATAACGTACGTCTATATGTTTAACAGCATACGGCGGGTTGATAGGTGTATTCTATATGTTTAATAGTATAACGTTAGTCTATATGTTTAACAGCATAGGGCGGGTTGATTGGTGTATTCTGTAAGTTTAACAGCATAGGGCGGGTTGATAGGTATGATCTATATGTTTAATAGTATAATGTTAGCCTGTATGTTTAACAGCATAGGGCGTGTTGATCGGTGTATTCTATATGTTTAACAGCATAGGGCGGGTTGATAGGTATGATCTATATGTTTAATAGTATAATGTTATCCTGTATGTTTAACAGCATAGGGCGTGTTGATAGGTGTATTCTATATGTTTAACAGCATAGGGCGGGTTGATAGGTATGATCTATATGTTTAATAGTATAATGTTAGCCTGTATGTTTAACAGCATAGGGCGTGTTGATCGGTGTATTCTATATGTTTAACAGCATCGGGCGGGTTGATAGGTATGATCTATATGTTTAATAGTATAACGTAAGTCTATATGTTTAACAGCATAGGGTGGGTTGATAGGTGTAATCTATATGTTTAATAGTATAACGTTAGTCTATATGTTTAACAGCATAGAGCGGGTTGATAGGTGTATTCTATATGTTTAATAGTATAATGTTAGCCTGTATGTTTAACAGCATAGGGCGTGTTGATCGGTGTATTCTATATGTTTAACAGCATAGGGCGGGTTGATAGGTATGATCTATATGTTTAATAGTATAACGTAAGTCTATATGTTTAACAGCATAGGGTGGGTTGATAGGTGTAATCTATATGTTTAATAGTATAACGTAAGTCTATATGTTTAACAGCATAGGGCGGGTTGATAGGTGTATTCTATATGTTTAATAGTATAACGTTAGTCTATATGTTTAACAGCATAGGGCAGGTTGATAGGTGTATTCTATTTGTTTAACAGCATAGGGGCGGGTTGATAGGTGTATTCTATATGTTTAAAAGTATAATGTTAGCCTGTATGTTTAACAGCATAGGGCGTGTTGATAGGTGTATTCTATATGTTTAACAGCATAGGGCGGGTTGATAGGTATAATCTATATGTTTAATAGTATAACGTAAGTCTATAAGTTTAACGGCATAGGGTGGGTTGATAGGTGTATTCTATATGTTTAACAGCATAGGGTGGGTTGATAGGTATAATCTATATGTTTAATAGTATAACGTTAGTCTATATGTTTAACAGCATAGGGCGGGTTGATAGGTGTATTCTGTATGTTTAACAGCATAGGGCGGGTTGATAGGTGTATTCTATATGTTTAACAGCAAAGGGCGGGTTGATAGGTATAGTCTATATGTTTAACAGCATAGAGTGGGTTGATAGGTGTATTCTATATGTTTAATAGTATAACGTAAGTCTATATGTTTCATAGTATAACGTTAGTCTATATGTTTAACAGCATAGGGCGGGTTGATAGGTGTATTCTATATGTTTAATAGTATAATGTTAGCCTGTATGTTTAACAGCATAGGGCGTGTTGATCGGTGTATTCTATATGTTTAACAGCATAGGGCGGGTTGATAGGTATGATCTATATGTTTAATAGTATAACGTAAGTCTATATGTTTAACAGCATAGGGTGGGTTGATAGGTGTAATCTATATGTTTAATAGTATAACGTAAGTCTATATGTTTAACAGCATAGGGCGGGTTGATAGGTGTATTCTATATGTTTAATAGTATAACGTTAGTCTATATGTTTAACAGCATAGGGCAGGTTGATAGGTGTATTCTATTTGTTTAACAGCATAGGGCGGGTTGATAGGTGTATTCTATATGTTTAAAAGTATAATGTTAGCCTGTATGTTTAACAGCATAGGGCGTGTTGATAGGTGTATTCTATATGTTTAACAGCATAGGGTGGGTTGATAGGTATAATCTATATGTTTAATAGTATAACGTTAGTCTATATGTTTAACAGCATAGGGCGTGTTGATAGGTGTATTCTATATGTTTAACAGCATAGGGTGGGTTGATAGGTATAATCTATATGTTTAATAGTATAACGTTAGTCTATATGTTTAACAGCATAGGGCGGGTTGATAGGTGTATTCTGTATGTTTAACAGCATAGGGCGGGTTGATAGGTGTATTCTATATGTTTAACAGCAAAGGGCGGGTTGATAGGTATAGTCTATATGTTTAACAGCATAGAGTGGGTTGATAGGTGTATTCTATATGTTTAATAGTATAACGTAAGTCTATATGTTTCATAGTATAACGTTAGTCTATATGTTTAACAGCATAGGGCGGGTTGATAGGTGTATTCTATATGTTTAACAGCATAGGGCGGGTTGATAGGTATAGTCTATATGTTTAATAGTATAACGTTAGTCTATATGTTTAACAGCATAGGACGGGTTGATATGTGTAATCTATATGTTTAATAGTATAACGTAAGTCTATAAGTTTAACGGCATAGGGTGGGTTGATAGGTGTATTCTATATGTTTAACGGCATAGGGCGGGTTGATAGGTATGATCTATATGTTTAATAGTATAACGTTAGTCTATATGTTTAACAGCATAGGACGGGTTGATAGGTGTATTCTATATGTTTAATAGTATAATGTTAGCCTGTATGTTTAACAGCATAGGGCGTGTTGATAGGTGTATTCTATATGTTTAACAGCATAGGGTGGGTTGATAGGTGTAATCTATATGTTTAATAGTATAACGTAAGTCTATATGTTTAACAGCATAGGGCGGGTTGATAGGTGTACTCTATATGTTTAATAGTATAACGTTAGTCTATATGTTTAACAGCATAGGGCGGGTTGATAGGTGTATTCTATATGTTTAATAGTATAACGTTAGTCTATATGTTTAACAGAATAGGGCGGGTTGATAGGTGTATTCTGTATGTTTAACAGCATAGGGTAGGTTGATAGGTGTATTCTATTTGTTTAACAGCATACGGCGGGTTGATAGGTGTATTCTATATGTTTAATAGTATAATGTTAGTCTATATGTTTAACAGAATAGGGCGGGTTGATAGGTGTATTCTGTATGTTTAACAGCATAGGGCGGGTTGATAGGTGTATTCTATATGTTTAATAGTATAATGTTAGCCTGTATGTTTAACAGCATAGGGCGGGTTGATAGGTATGATCTATATGTTTAATAGTATAACGTAAGTCTATATGTTTAACAGCATAGGGAGGGTTGATAGGTGTAATCTATATGTTTAATAGTATAACGTTTACGTCTATATGTTTAACAGCATATGGCGGGTTGATAGGTGTATTCTATATGTTTAATAGTATAACGTTAGTCTATATGTTTAACAGCATAGGGCGGGTTGATAGGTGTATTCTATATGTTTAATAGTATAACGTTAGTCTGTATGTTTAACAGCATAGGGCGTGTTGATAGGTGTATTCTATATGTTTAACAGCATAGGGTGGGTTGATAGGTGTAATCTATATGTTTAATAGTATAACGTTAGTCTATATGTTTAACAGCATAGGGCGGGTTGATAGGTATGATCTATATGTTTAATAGTATAATGTTAGCCTGTATGTTTAACAGCATAGGGCGTGTTGATCGGTGTATTCTATATGTTTAACAGCATCGGGCGGGTTGATAGGTATGATCTATATGTTTAATAGTATAACGTAAGTCTATATGTTTAACAGCATAGGGTGGGTTGATAGGTGTAATCTATATGTTTAATAGTATAACGTTAGTCTATATGTTTAACAGCATAGGGCGGGTTGATAGGTGTATTCTATATGTTTAATAGTATAATGTTAGCCTGTATGTTTAACAGCATAGGGCGTGTTGATCGGTGTATTCTATATGTTTAACAGCATAGGGCGGGTTGATAGGTATGATCTATATGTTTAATAGTATAACGTAAGTCTATATGTTTAACAGCATAGGGTGGGTTGATAGGTGTAATCTATATGTTTAATAGTATAACGTAAGTCTATATGTTTAACAGCATAGGGCGGGTTGATAGGTGTATTCTATATGTTTAATAGTATAACGTTAGTCTATATGTTTAACAGCATAGGGCAGGTTGATAGGTGTATTCTATTTGTTTAACAGCATAGGGCGGGTTGATAGGTGTATTCTATATGTTTAAAAGTATAATGTTAGCCTGTATGTTTAACAGCATAGGGCGTGTTGATAGGTGTATTCTATATGTTTAACAGCATAGGGCGGGTTGATAGGTATGATCTATATGTTTAATAGTATAACGTAAGTCTATATGTTTAACGGCATAGGGTGGGTTGATAGGTGTATTCTATATGTTTAACAGCATAGGGTGGGTTGATAGGTATAATCTATATGTTTAATAGTATAACGTTAGTCTATATGTTTAACAGCATAGGGCGGGTTGATAGGTGTATTCTATATGTTTAACAGCATAGGGCGGGTTGATAGGTGTATTCTATATGTTTAACAGCAAAGGGCGGGTTGATAGGTATAGTCTATATGTTTAACAGCATAGAGTGGGTTGATAGGTGTATTCTATATGTTTAATAGTATAACGTAAGTCTATATGTTTCATTATAACGTTAGTCTATATGTTTAACAGCATAGGGCGGGTTGATAGGTGTATTCTATATGTTTAATAGTATAATGTTAGCCTGTATGTTTAACAGCATAGGGCGTGTTGATAGGTGTATTCTATATGTTTAACAGCATAGGGCGGGTTGATAGGTATGATCTATATGTTTAATAGTATAACGTAAGTCTATATGTTTAACAGCATAGGGTGGGTTGATAGGTGTAATCTATATGTTTAATAGTATAACGTAAGTCTATATGTTTAACAGCATAGGGCGGGTTGATAGGTGTATTCTATATGTTTAATAGTATAACGTTAGTCTATATGTTTAACAGCATAGGGCAGGTTGATAGGTGTATTCTATTTGTTTAACAGCATAGGGCGGGTTGATAGGTGTATTCTATATGTTTAAAAGTATAATGTTAGCCTGTATGTTTAACAGCATAGGGCGTGTTGATAGGTGTATTCTATATGTTTAACAGCATAGGGCGGGTTGATAGGTATAATCTATATGTTTAATAGTATAACGTAAGTCTATAAGTTTAACGGCATAGGGTGGGTTGATAGGTGTATTCTATATGTTTAACAGCATAGGGTGGGTTGATAGGTATAATCTATATGTTTAATAGTATAACGTTAGTCTATATGTTTAACAGCATAGGGCGGGTTGATAGGTGTATTCTGTATGTTTAACAGCATAGGGCGGGTTGATAGGTGTATTCTATATGTTTAACAGCAAAGGGCGGGTTGATAGGTATAGTCTATATGTTTAACAGCATAGAGTGGGTTGATAGGTGTATTCTATATGTTTAATAGTATAACGTAAGTCTATATGTTTCATAGTATAACGTTAGTCTATATGTTTAACAGCATAGGGCGGGTTGATAGGTGTATTCTATATGTTTAACAGCATAGGGCGGGTTGATAGGTATAGTCTATATGTTTAATAGTATAACGTTAGTCTATATGTTTAACAGCATAGAGTGGGTTGATAGGTGTATTCTATATGTTTAATAGTATAACGTAAGTCTATAAGTTTAACGGCATAGGGTGGGTTGATAGGTGTATTCTATATGTTTAACGGCATAGGGCGGGTTGATAGGTATGATCTATATGTTTAATAGTATAACGTTAGTCTATATGTTTAACAGCATAGGACGGGTTGATAGGTGTATTCTATATGTTTAATAGTATAATGTTAGCCTGTATGTTTAACAGCATAGGGCGTGTTGATAGGTGTATTCTATATGTTTAACAGCATAGGGTGGGTTGATAGGTGTAATCTATATGTTTAATAGTATAACGTAAGTCTATATGTTTAACAGCATAGGGCGGGTTGATAGGTGTACTCTATATGTTTAATAGTATAACGTTAGTCTATATGTTTAACAGCATAGGGCGGGTTGATAGGTGTATTCTATATGTTTAATAGTATAACGTTAGTCTATATGTTTAACAGAATAGGGCGGGTTGATAGGTGTATTCTGTATGTTTAACAGCATAGGGTAGGTTGATAGGTGTATTCTATTTGTTTAACAGCATACGGCGGGTTGATAGGTGTATTCTATATGTTTAATAGTATAATGTTAGTCTATATGTTTAACAGAATAGGGCGGGTTGATAGGTGTATTCTGTATGTTTAACAGCATAGGGCGGGTTGATAGGTGTATTCTATATGTTTAATAGTATAATGTTAGCCTGTATGTTTAACAGCATAGGGCGGGTTGATAGGTATGATCTATATGTTTAATAGTATAACGTAAGTCTATATGTTTAACAGCATAGGGTGGGTTGATAGGTGTAATCTATATGTTTAATAGTATAACGTACGTCTATATGTTTAACAGCATATGGCGGGTTGATAGGTGTATTCTATATGTTTAATAGTATAACGTTAGTCTATATGTTTAACAGCATAGGGCGGGTTGATAGGTGTATTCTATATGTTTAATAGTATAACGTTAGTCTGTATGTTTAACAGCATAGGGCGTGTTGATAGGTGTATTCTATATGTTTAACAGAATAGGGCGGGTTGATAGGTGTATTCTGTATGTTTAACAGCATAGGGTAGGTTGATAGGTGTATTCTATTTGTTTAACAGCATATGGCGGGTTGATAGGTGTATTCTATATGTTTAATAGTATAATGTTAGTCTATATGTTTAACAGAATAGGGCGGGTTGATAGGTGTATTCTGTATGTTTAACAGCATAGGGCGGGTTGATAGGTGTATTCTATATGTTTAATAGTATAATGTTAGCCTGTATGTTTAACAGCATAGGGCGGGTTGATAGGTATGATCTATATGTTTAATAGTATAACGTAAGTCTATATGTTTAACAGCATAGGGTGGGTTGATAGGTGTAATCTATATGTTTAATAGTATAACGTACGTCTATATGTTTAACAGCATATGGCGGGTTGATAGGTGTATTCTATATGTTTAATAGTATAACGTTAGTCTGTATGTTTAACAGCATAGGGCGTGTTGATAGGTGTATTCTATATGTTTAATAGTATAACGTTAGTCTGTATGTTTAACAGCATAGGGCGTGTTGATAGGTGTATTCTATATGTTTAACAGCATAGGGTGGGTTGATAGGTGTAATCTATATGTTTAATAGTATAACGTAAGTCTATATGTTTAACAGCATAGGGCGGGTTGATAGGTGTACTCTATATGTTTAATAGTATAACGTTAGTCTATATGTTTAACAGCATAGGGCGGGTTGATAGGTGTATTCTATATGTTTAATAGTATAACGTTAGTCTATATGTTTAACAGAATAGGGCGGGTTGATAGGTGTATTCTGTATGTTTAACAGCATAGGGTAGGTTGATAGGTGTATTCTATTTGTTTAACAGCATAGGGCGGGTTGATAGGTGTATTCTATATGTTTAATAGTATAATGTTAGTCTATATGTTTAACAGAATAGGGCGGGTTGATAGGTGTATTCTGTATGTTTAACAGCATAGGGCGGGTTGATAGGTGTATTCTATATGTTTAATAGTATAATGTTAGCCTGTATGTTTAACAGCATAGGGCGGGTTGATAGGTATGATCTATATGTTTAATAGTATAACGTAAGTCTATATGTTTAACAGCATAGGGTGGGTTGATAGGTGTAATCTATATGTTTAATAGTATAACGTAAGTCTATATGTTTAACAGCATAGGGCGGGTTGATAGGTGTATTCTATATGTTTAATAGTATAACGTTAGTCTATATGTTTAACAGCATAGGGCAGGTTGATAGGTGTATTCTATTTGTTTAACAGCATAGGGCGGGTTGATAGGTGTATTCTATATGTTTAATAGTATAACGTTAGTCTATATGTTTAACAGCATAGGGCGGGTTGATAGGTGTATTCTATATGTTTAATAGTATAACGTTAGTCTATATGTTTAACAGAATAGGGCGGGTTGATAGGTGTATTCTGTATGTTTAACAGCATAGGGTAGGTTGATAGGTGTATTCTATTTGTTTAACAGCATACGGCGGGTTGATAGGTGTATTCTATATGTTTAATAGTATAATGTTTAATATGTTTAACAGAATAGGGCGGGTTGATAGGTGTATTCTATATGTTTAACAGCATAGGGCGGGTTGATAGGTGTATTCTATATGTTTAATAGTATAATGTTAGCCTGTATGTTTAACAGCATAGGGCGGGTTGATAGGTATGATCTATATGTTTAATAGTATAACGTAAGTCTATATGTTTAACAGCATAGGGTGGTTGATAGGTGTAATCTATATGTTTAATAGTATAACGTACGTCTATATGTTTAACAGCATATGGCGGGTTGATAGGTGTATTCTATATGTTTAATTTAACAGCATATGTTTAACAGCATAGGGCGGGTTGATAGGTGTATTCTATATGTTTAATAGTATAACGTTAGTCTGTATGTTTAACAGCATAGGGCGTGTTGATAGGTGTATTCTATATGTTTAACAGCATAGGGTGGGTTGATAGGTGTAATCTATATGTTTAATAGTATAACGTAAGTCTATATGTTTAACAGCATAGGGCGGGTTGATAGGTGTACTCTATATGTTTAATAGTATAACGTTAGTCTATATGTTTAACAGCATAGGGCGGGTTGATAGGTGTATTCTATATGTTTAATAGTATAACGTTAGTCTATATGTTTAACAGAATAGGGCGGGTTGATAGGTGTATTCTGTATGTTTAACAGCATAGGGTAGGTTGATAGGTGTATTCTATTTGTTTAACAGCATACGGCGGGTTGATAGGTGTATTCTATATGTTTAATAGTATAATGTTAGTCTATATGTTTGACAGAATAGGGCGGGTTGATAGGTGTATTCTATATGTTTAACAGCATAGGGCGGGTTGATAGGTGTATTCTATATGTTTAATAGTATAATGTTAGCCTGTATGTTTAACAGCATAGGGCGGGTTGATAGGTATGATCTATATGTTTAATAGTATAACGTAAGTCTATATGTTTAACAGCATAGGGTGGGTTGATAGGTGTAATCTATATGTTTAATAGTATAACGTAAGTCTATATGTTTAACAGCATAGGGCGGGTTGATAGGTGTATTCTATATGTTTAATAGTATAACGTTAGTCTATATGTTTAACAGCATAGGGCAGGTTGATAGGTGTATTCTATTTGTTTAACAGCATAGGGCGGGTTGATAGGTGTATTCTATATGTTTAATAGTATAACGTTAGTCTATATGTTTAACAGAATAGGGCGGGTTGATAGGTGTATTCTGTATGTTTAACAGCATAGGGCGGGTTGATAGGTGTATTCTATATGTTTAACAGCATAGGGTGGGTTGATAGGTGTATTCTATTTGTTTAATAGTATAATGTTAGTCTATATGTTTAACAGAATAGGGCGGGTTGATAGGTGTATTCTGTATGTTTAACAGCATAGGGCGGGTTGATAGGTGTATTCTATATGTTTAATAGTATAATGTTAGTCTATATGTTTAACAGCATAGGGCGGGTTGATAGGTATGATCTATATGTTTAATAGTATAACGTAAGTCTATATGTTTAACAGCATAGGGTGGGTTGATAGGTGTAATCTATATGTTTAATAGTATAACGTAAGTCTATATGTTTAACAGCATAGGGCGGGTTGATAGGTGTATTCTATATGTTTAATAGTATAACGTTAGTCTATATGTTTAACAGCATAGGGCAGGTTGATAGGTGTATTCTATTTGTTTAACAGCATAGGGCGGGTTGATAGGTGTATTCTATATGTTTAAAAGTATAATGTTAGCCTGTATGTTTAACAGCATAGGGCGTGTTGATAGGTGTATTCTATATGTTTAACAGCATAGGGCGGGTTGATAGGTATAATCTATATGTTTAATAGTATAACGTAAGTCTATAAGTTTAACGGCATAGGGTGGGTTGATAGGTGTATTCTATATGTTTAACAGCATAGGGTGGGTTGATAGGTATAATCTATATGTTTAATAGTATAACGTTAGTCTATATGTTTAACAGCATAGGGCGGGTTGATAGGTGTATTCTGTATGTTTAACAGCATAGGGCGGGTTGATAGGTGTATTCTATATGTTTAACAGCAAAGGGCGGGTTGATAGGTATAGTCTATATGTTTAACAGCATAGAGTGGGTTGATAGGTGTATTCTATATGTTTAATAGTATAACGTAAGTCTATATGTTTCATAGTATAACGTTAGTCTATATGTTTAACAGCATAGGGCGGGTTGATAGGTGTATTCTATATGTTTAACAGCATAGGGCGGGTTGATAGGTATAGTCTATATGTTTAATAGTATAACGTTAGTCTATATGTTTAACAGCATAGGACGGGTTGATATGTGTAATCTATATGTTTAATAGTATAACGTAAGTCTATAAGTTTAACGGCATAGGGTGGGTTGATAGGTGTATTCTATATGTTTAACGGCATAGGGCGGGTTGATAGGTATGATCTATATGTTTAATAGTATAACGTTAGTCTATATGTTTAACAGCATAGGACGGGTTGATAGGTGTATTCTATATGTTTAATAGTATAATGTTAGCCTGTATGTTTAACAGCATAGGGCGTGTTGATAGGTGTATTCTATATGTTTAACAGCATAGGGTGGGTTGATAGGTGTAATCTATATGTTTAATAGTATAACGTAAGTCTATATGTTTAACAGCATAGGGCGGGTTGATAGGTGTACTCTATATGTTTAATAGTATAACGTTAGTCTATATGTTTAACAGCATAGGGCGGGTTGATAGGTGTATTCTGTATGTTTAACAGCATAGGGTAGGTTGATAGGTGTATTCTATTTGTTTAACAGCATACGGCGGGTTGATAGGTGTATTCTATATGTTTAATAGTATAATGTTAGTTATATGTTTAACAGCATAGGGCGGGTTGATAGGTGTATTCTATATGTTTAATAGTATAATGTTCTATATGTTTAACAGCATAGGGCGGGTTGATAGGTATGATCTATATGTTTAATAGTATCTAGTCTATATGTTTAACAGCATAGGGTGGGTTGATAGGTGTAATCTATATGTTTAATAGTATAACGTAGTCTATATGTTTAACAGCATAGGGCAGGTTGATATGTGTATTCTATATGTTTAATAGTATAACGTTAGTCTATATGTTTAACAGCATAGGGCGGGTTGATAGGTGTATTCTATATGTTTAATAGTATAACGTTAGTCTGTATGTTTAACAGCATAGGGCGTGTTGATAGGTGTATTCTATATGTTTAACAGCATAGGGTGGGTTGATAGGTGTAATCTATATGTTTAATAGTATAACGTAAGTCTATATGTTTAACAGCATAGGGCGGGTTGATAGGTGTACTCTATATGTTTAATAGTATAACGTTAGTCTATATGTTTAACAGCATAGGGCGGGTTGATAGGTGTATTCTATATGTTTAATAGTATAACGTTAGTCTATATGTTTAACAGAATAGGGCGGGTTGATAGGTGTATTCTGTATGTTTAACAGCATAGGGTAGGTTGATAGGTGTATTCTATTTGTTTAACAGCATACGGCGGGTTGATAGGTGTATTCTATATGTTTAATAGTATAATGTTAGTCTATATGTTTAACAGAATAGGGCGGGTTGATAGGTGTATTCTGTATGTTTAACAGCATAGGGCGGGTTGATAGGTGTATTCTATATGTTTAATAGTATAATGTTAGCCTGTATGTTTAACAGCATAGGGCGGGTTGATAGGTATGATCTATATGTTTAATAGTATAACGTAAGTCTATATGTTTAACAGCATAGGGTGGGTTGATAGGTGTAATCTATATGTTTAATAGTATAACGTAGTCTATATGTTTAACAGCATATGGCGGGTTGATAGGTGTATTCTATATGTTTAATAGTATAACGTTAGTCTATATGTTTAACAGCATAGGGCGGGTTGATAGGTGTATTCTATATGTTTAATAGTATAACGTTAGTCTATATGTTTAACAGCATAGGGCAGGTTGATAGGTGTATTCTATTTGTTTAACAGCATAGGGCGGGTTGATAGGTGTATTCTATATGTTTAAAAGTATAATGTTAGCCTGTATGTTTAACAGCATAGGGTGTGTTGATAGGTGTATTCTATATGTTTAACAGCATAGGGCGGGTTGATAGGTATAATCTATATGTTTAATAGTATAACGTAAGTCTATAAGTTTAACGCCATAGGGTGGGTTGATAGGTGTATTCTATATGTTTAACGGCATAGGGCGGGTTGATAGGTATATTCTATATGTTTAATAGTCTAACGTAAGTCTATATGTTTAACAGCATAGGGTGGGTTGATAGGTATAATCTATATGTTTAATAGTATAACGTTAGTCTATATGTTTAACAGCATAGGGCGGGTTGATAGGTGTATTCTATATGTTTAACAGCAAAGGGCGGGTTGATAGGTATAGTCTATATGTTTAACAGCATAGAGTGGGTTGATAGGTGTATTCTATATGTTTAATAGTATAACGTAAGTCTATATGTTTCATAGTATAACGTTAGTCTATATGTTTAACAGCATAGGGCGGGTTGATAGGTGTATTCTATATGTTTAACAGCATAGGGCGGGTTGATAGGTATAGTCTATATGTTTAATAGTATAACGTTAGTCTATATGTTTAACAGCATACGGGTTGATAGGTGTAATCTATATGTTTAATAGTATAACGTAAGTCTATAAGTTTAACAGCATAGGGTGGGTTGATAGGTGTATTCTATATGTTTAACGGCATAGGGCGGGTTGATAGGTATGATCTATATGTTTAATAGTATAACGTTAGTCTATATGTTTAACAGCATAGGACGGGTTGATAGGTGTATTCTATATGTTTAATAGTATAATGTTAGCCTGTATGTTTAACAGCATAGGGCGTGTTGATAGGTGTATTCTATATGTTTAACAGCATAGGGTGGGTTGATAGGTGTAATCTATATGTTTAATAGTATAACGTAAGTCTATATGTTTAACAGCATAGGGCGGGTTGATAGGTGTACTCTATATGTTTAATAGTATAACGTTAGTCTATATGTTTAACAGCATAGGGCGGGTTGATAGGTGTATTCTATATGTTTAATAGTATAACGTTAGTCTATATGTTTAACAGAATAGGGCGGGTTGATAGGTGTATTCTGTATGTTTAACAGCATAGGGTAGGTTGATAGGTGTATTCTATTTGTTTAACAGCATACGGCGGGTTGATAGGTGTATTCTATATGTTTAATAGTATAACGTTAGTCTATATGTTTAACAGAATAGGGCGGGTTGATAGGTGTATTCTGTATGTTTAACAGCATAGGGCGGGTTGATAGGTGTATTCTATATGTTTAATAGTATAATGTTAGTCTGTATGTTTAACAGCATAGGGCGGGTTGATAGGTGTATTCTATATGTTTAATAGTATAACGTAAGTCTATATGTTTAACAGCATAGGGCGGGTTGATAGGTGTATTCTATATGTTTAATAGTATAACGTTAGTCTATATGTTTAACAGCATAGGGCAGGTTGATAGGTGTATTCTATATGTTTAACAGTATAGGGCGTGTTGATAGGTGTATTCTATATGTTTAACAGCATAGGGCGGGATGATAGGTATAATCTACATGTTTAATAATATAACGTTAGTCTATATGTTTAACAGCATAGGGCAGGTTGATAGGTGTATTCTATATGTTTAACAGCATAGGGCGGGTTGATAGGTATGATCTATATGTTTAATAGTCTAACGTAAGTCTATATGTTTAACAGCATAGGGTGGGTTGATAGGTATAATCTATATGTTTAATAGTATAACGTTAGTCTATATGTTTAACAGCATAGGGCGGGTTGTTTAATGTTTAACAGCATAGGGCGGGTTGATAGGTGTATTCTATATGTTTAACAGCAAAGGGCGGGTTGATAGGTATAGTCTATATGTTTAACAGCATAGAGTGGGTTGATAGGTGTATTCTATATGTTTAATAGTATAACGTAAGTCTATATGTTTCATAGTATAACGTTAGTCTATATGTTTAACAGCATAGGGCGGGTTGATAGGTGTATTCTATATGTTTAACAGCATAGGGCGGGTTGATAGGTATAGTCTATATGTTTAATAGTATAACGTTAGTCTATATGTTTAACAGCATAGGCGGGTTGATATGTGTAATCTATGTGTTTAATAGTATAACGTAAGTCTATAAGTTTAACGGCATAGGGTGGGTTGATAGGTGTATTCTATATGTTTAACGGCATAGGGCGGGTTGATAGGTATGATCTATATGTTTAATAGTATAACGTTAGTCTATATGTTTAACAGCATAGGACGGGTTGATAGGTGTATTCTATATGTTTAATAGTATAATGTTAGCCTGTATGTTTAACAGCATAGGGCGTGTTGATAGGTGTATTCTATATGTTTAACAGCATAGGGTGGGTTGATAGGTGTAATCTATATGTTTAATAGTATAACGTTAGTCTATATGTTTAACAGCATAGGACGGGTTGATAGGTGTATTCTATATGTTTAATGTTAGTATGTTTAACAGCATAGGGCGTGTTGATAGTGTATTCTATATGTTTAACAGCATAGGGTGGGTTGATAGGTGTAATCTATATGTTTAATAGTATAACGTAAGTCTATATGTTTAACAGCATAGGGCGGGTTGATAGGTGTACTCTATATGTTTAATAGTATAACGTTAGTCTATATGTTTAACAGCATAGGGCGGGTTGATAGGTGTATTCTGTATGTTTAACAGCATAGGGTAGGTTGATAGGTGTATTCTATTTGTTTAACAGCATACGGCGGGTTGATAGGTGTATTCTATATGTTTAATAGTAGAATGTTAGTCTATATGTTTAACAGCATAGGGCGGGTTGATAGGTGTATTCTATATGTTTAATAGTATAATGTTAGCCTGTATGTTTAACAGCATAGGGCGGGTTGATAGGTATGATCTATATGTTTAATAGTATAACGTAAGTCTATATGTTTAACAGCATAGGGTGGGTTGATAGGTGTAATCTATATGTTTAATAGTATAACGTACGTCTATATGTTTAACAGCATATGGCGGGTTGATAGGTGTATTCTATATGTTTAATAGTATAACGTTAGTCTATATGTTTAACAGCATAGGGCGGGTTGATAGGTGTATTCTATATGTTTAATAGTATAACGTTAGTCTGTATGTTTAACAGCATAGGGCGTGTTGATAGGTGTATTCTATATGTTTAACAGCATAGGGTGGGTTGATAGGTGTAATCTATATGTTTAATAGTATAACGTAAGTCTATATGTTTAACAGCATAGGGCGGGTTGATAGGTGTACTCTATATGTTTAATAGTATAACGTTAGTCTATATGTTTAACAGCATAGGGCGGGTTGATAGGTGGATTCTATATGTTTAATAGTATAACGTTAGTCTATATGTTTAACAGAATAGGGCGGGTTGATAGGTGTATTCTGTATGTTTAACAGCATAGGGTAGGTTGATAGGTGTATTCTATTTGTTTAACAGCATACGGCGGGTTGATAGGTGTATTCTATATGTTTAATAGTATAATGTTAGTCTATATGTTTAACAGAATAGGGCGGGTTGATAGGTGTATTCTGTATGTTTAACAGCATAGGGCGGGTTGATAGGTGTATTCTATATGTTTAATAGTATAATGTTAGCCTGTATGTTTAACAGCATAGGGCGGGTTGATAGGTATGATCTATATGTTTAATAGTATAACGTAAGTCTATATGTTTAACAGCATAGGGTGGGTTGATAGGTGTAATCTATATGTTTAATAGTATAACGTACGTCTATATGTTTAACAGCATATGGCGGGTTGATAGGTGTATTCTATATGTTTAATAGTATAACGTTAGTCTATATGTTTAACAGCATAGGGCGGGTTGATAGGTGTATTCTATATGTTTAATAGTATAACGTTAGTCTATATGTTTAACAGCATAGGGCAGGTTGATAGGTGTATTCTATTTGTTTAACAGCATAGGGCGGGTTGATAGGTGTATTCTATATGTTTAAAAGTATAATGTTAGCCTGTATGTTTAACAGCATAGGGTGTGTTGATAGGTGTATTCTATATGTTTAACAGCATAGGGCGGGTTGATAGGTATAATCTATATGTTTAATAGTATAACGTAAGTCTATAAGTTTAACGCCATAGGGTGGGTTGATAGGTGTATTCTATATGTTTAACGGCATAGGGCGGGTTGATAGGTATATTCTATATGTTTAATAGTCTAACGTAAGTCTATATGTTTAACAGCATAGGGTGGGTTGATAGGTATAATCTATATGTTTAATAGTATAACGTTAGTCTATATGTTTAACAGCATAGGGCGGGTTGATAGGTGTATTCTATATGTTTAACAGCATAAGGGCGGGTTGATAGGTATATGTTTCTATATGTTTAACAGCATAGAGTGGGTTGATAGGTGTATTCTATATGTTTAATAGTATAACGTAAGTCTATATGTTTCATAGTATAACGTTAGTCTATATGTTTAACAGCATAGGGCGGGTTGATAGGTGTATTCTATATGTTTAACAGCATAGGGCGGGTTGATAGGTATGTCTATATGTTTAATAGTATAACGTTAGTCTATATGTTTAACAGCATACGGGTTGATAGGTGTAATCTATATGTTTAATAGTATAACGTAAGTCTATAAGTTTAACGGCATAGGGTGGGTTGATAGGTGTATTCTATAAGTTTAACGGCATAGGGCGGGTTGATAGGTATGATCTATATGTTTAATAGTATAACGTTAGTCTATATGTTTAACAGCATAGGACGGGTTGATAGGTGTATTCTATATGTTTAATAGTTTAATGTTAGCCTGTATGTTTAACAGCATAGGGCATGTTGATAGGTGTATTCTATATGTTTAACAGCATAGGGTGGGTTGATAGGTGTAATCTATATGTTTAATAGTATAACGTAAGTCTATATGTTTAACAGCATAGGGCGGGTTGATAGGTGTACTCTATATGTTTAATAGTATAACGTTAGTCTATATGTTTAACAGCATAGGGCGGGTTGATAGGTGTATTCTATATGTTTAATAGTATAACGTTAGTCTATATGTTTAACAGAATAGGGCGGGTTGATAGGTGTATTCTGTATGTTTAACAGCATAGGGTAGGTTGATAGGTGTATTCTATTTGTTTAACAGCATACGGCGGGTTGATAGGTGTATTCTATATGTTTAATAGTATAACGTTAGTCTATATGTTTAACAGAATAGGGCGGGTTGATAGGTGTATTCTGTATGTTTAACAGCATAGGGCGGGTTGATAGGTGTATTCTATATGTTTAATAGTATAATGTTAGCCTGTATGTTTAACAGCATAGGGCGGGTTGATAGGTATGATCTATATGTTTAATAGTATAACGTAAGTCTATATGTTTAACAGCATAGGGCGGGTTGATAGGTGTATTCTATATGTTTAATAGTATAACGTTAGTCTATATGTTTAACAGCATAGGGCAGGTTGATAGGTGTATTCTATTTGTTTAACAGCATAGGGCGGGTTGATAGGTGTATTCTATATGTTTAACAGCATAGGGCGGGTTGATAGGTATAATCTATATGTTTAATAGTATAACGTAAGTCTATAAGTTTAACGGCATAGGGTGGGTTGATAGGTGTATTCTATATGTTTAACGGCATAGGGCGGGTTGATAGGTATGATCTATATGTTTAATAGTCTAACGTAAGTCTATATGTTTAACAGCATAGGGTGGGTTGATAGGTATAATCTATATGTTTAATAGTATAACGTTAGTCTATATGTTTAACAGCATAGGGCGGGTTGATAGGTGTATTCTGTATGTTTAACAGCATAGGGCGGGTTGATAGGTGTATTCTATATGTTTAACAGCAAAGGGCGGGTTGATAGGTATAGTCTATATGTTTAACAGCATAGAGTGGGTTGATAGGTGTATTCTATATGTTTAATAGTATAACGTAAGTCTATATGTTTCATAGTATAACGTTAGTCTATATGTTTAACAGCATAGGGCGGGTTGATAGGTGTATTCTATATGTTTAACAGCATAGGGCGGGTTGATAGGTATAGTCTATATGTTTAATAGTATAACGTTAGTCTATATGTTTAACAGCATAGGACGGGTTGATATGTGTAATCTATATGTTTAATAGTATAACGTAAGTCTATAAGTTTAACGGCATAGGGTGGGTTGATAGGTGTATTCTATATGTTTAACGGCATAGGGCGGGTTGATAGGTATGATCTATATGTTTAATAGTATAACGTTAGTCTATATGTTTAACAGCATAGGACGGGTTGATAGGTGTATTCTATATGTTTAATAGTATAATGTTAGCCTGTATGTTTAACAGCATAGGGCGTGTTGATAGGTGTATTCTATATGTTTAACAGCATAGGGTGGGTTGATAGGTGTAATCTATATGTTTAATAGTATAACGTAAGTCTATATGTTTAACAGCATAGGGCGGGTTGATAGGTGTACTCTATATGTTTAATAGTATAACGTTAGTCTATATGTTTAACAGCATAGGGCGGGTTGATAGGTGTATTCTATATGTTTAATAGTATAACGTTAGTCTATATGTTTAACAGAATAGGGCGGGTTGATAGGTGTATTCTGTATGTTTAACAGCATAGGGTAGGTTGATAGGTGTATTCTATTTGTTTAACAGCATACGGCGGGTTGATAGGTGTATTCTATATGTTTAATAGTATAACGTTAGTCTATATGTTTAACAGAATAGGGTGGGTTGATAGGTGTATTCTGTATGTTTAACAGCATAGGACGGGTTGATAGGTGTATTCTTTATGTTTAATAGTATAATGTTAGCCTGTATGTTTAACAGCATAGGGCGGGTTGATAGGTATGATCTATATGTTTAATAGTATAACGTAAGTCTATATGTTTAACAGCATAGGGTGGGTTGATAGGTGTAATCTATATGTTTAATAGTATAACGTAAGTCTATATGTTTAACAGCATAGGGCGGGTTGATAGGTGTATTCTATATGTTTAATAGTATAATGTTATCCTGTATGTTTAACAGCATAGGGCGTGTTGATAGGTGTATTCTATATGTTTAACAGCATAGGGCGGGTTGATAGGTATGATCTATATGTTTAATAGTATAACGTAAGTCTATATGTTTAATAGTATAACGTTAGTCTATATGTTTAACAGCATAGGGTGTGTTGATAGGTGTATTCTATATGTTTAATAGTATAAAGTTAGTCTATATGTTTAACAGCATAGGGCGGGTTGATAGGTATGATCTATATGTTTAATAGTATAACGTAAGTCTATATGTTTAACAGCATAGGGTGGGTTGATAGGTGTAATCTATATGTTTAATAGTATAACGTAAGTCTATATGTTTAACAGCATAGGGCGGGTTGATAGGTGTATTCTATATGTTTAATAGTATAACGTTAGTCTATATGTTTAACAGCATAGGGCGGGTTGATAGGTGTATTCTATATGTTTAATAGTATAATGTTAGTCTATATGTTTAACAGAATAGGGCGGGTTGATAGGTGTATTCTATATGTTTAACAGCATAGGGTAGGTTGATAGGTGTATTCTATTTGTTTAACAGCATACGGCGGGTTGATAGGTGTATTCTATATGTTTAATAGTATAATGTTAGTCTATATGTTTAACAGAATAGGGCGGGTTGATAGGTGTATTCTGTATGTTTAACAGCATAGGGCGGGTTGATAGGTGTATTCTATATGTTTAATAGTATAATGTTAGCCTGTATGTTTAACAGCATAGGGCGGGTTGATAGGTATGATCTATATGTTTAATAGTATAACGTAAGTCTATATGTTTAACAGCATAGGGTGGGTTGATAGGTGTAATCTATATGTTTTTATAACGTACGTCTATATGTTTAACAGCATAGGGCGGGTTGATAGGTGTATTCTATATGTTTAATAGTATAATGTTATATGTTTAACAGCATAGGGCGTGTTGATAGGTGTATTCTATATGTTTAACAGCATAGGGCGGGTTGATAGGTGTATTCTATATGTTTAATAGTATAATGTTACTATATGTTTAACAGCATAGGGCGTGTTGATAGGTGTATTCTATATGTTTAACAGGGTTGATAGGTATGATCTATATGTTTAATAGTATAACGTAAGTCTATATGTTTAATAGTATAACGTTAGTCTATATGTTTAACAGCATAGGGCAGGTTGATAGGTGTATTCTATTTGTTTAACAGCATAGGGCGGGTTGATAGGTGTATTCTATATGTTTAATAGTATAAAGTTAGTCTATATGTTTAACAGCATAGCGTGGGTTGATAGGTGTAATCTATATGTTTAATAGTATAACGTAAGTCTATATGTTTAACAGCATAGGGCGGGTTGATAGGTGTATTCTATATGTTTAATAGTATAACGTTAGTCTATATGTTTAACAGCATAGGGCAGGTTGATAGGTGTATTCTATTTGTTTAACAGCATAGGGTGGGTTGATAGGTGTAATCTATATGTTTAATAGTATAACGTTAGTCTATATGTTTAACAGCATAGGGCGTGTTGATAGGTGTATTCTATATGTTTAATAGTATAACGTTAGTCTATATGTTTAACAGCATAGGGCGGGTTGATAGGTGTATTCTATATGTTTAATAGTATAACGTTAGTCTATATGTTTAACAGAATAGGGCGGGTTGATAGGTGTATTCTGTATGTTTAACAGCATGGGGCCGGTTGATAGGTGTATTCTATATGTTTAATAGTATAACGTTAGTCTATATGTTTAACAGCATAGGGCGGGTTGATAGGTGTATTCTATATGTTTAATAGTATAACGTTAGTCTATATGTTTAACAGAATAGGGCGGGTTGATAGGTGTATTCTGTATGTTTAACAGCATAGGGTAGGTTGATAGGTGTATTCTATTTGTTTAATAGTATAATGTTAGTCTATATGTTTAACAGAATAGGGCGGGTTGATAGGTGTATTCTGTATGTTTAACAGCATAGGGCGGGTTGATAGGTGTATTCTATATGTTTAATAGTATAATGTTAGCCTGTATGTTTAACAGCATAGGGCGGGTTGATAGGTATGATCTATATGTTTAATAGTATAACGTAAGTCTATATGTTTAACAGGATAGGGTGGGTTGATAGGTGTAATCTATATGTTTAATAGTATAACGTACGTCTATATGTTTAACAGCATATGGCGGGTTGATAGGTGTATTCTATATGTTTAATAGTATAACGTTAGTCTATATGTTTAACAGCATAGGGCGGGTTGATAGGTGTATTCTATATGTTTAATAGTATAACGTTAGTCTATATGTTTAACAGCATAGGGCAGGTTGATAGGTGTATTCTATATGTTTAACAGCATAGGGCGGGTTGATAGGTGTATTCTATATGTTTAATAGTATAATGTTAGCCTATATGTTTAACAGCATAGGGTGTGTTGATAGGTGTATTCTATATGTTTAACAGCATAGGGCGGGTTGATAGGTATAATCTATATGTTTAATAGTATAACGTAAGTCTATATGTTTAACAGCATAGGGTGGGTTGATAGGTGTATTCTATATGTTTAACGGCATAGGGCGGGTTGATAGGTATGATCTATATGTTTAATAGTATAACGTAAGTCTATATGTTTAACAGCATAGGGTGGGTTGATAGGTATAATCTATATGTTTAATAGTATAACGTTATAATGTTTAACAGCATCGGGTTGATAGGTATGTTTAACAGGATAGGGTGGGTTGATAGGTGTAATCTATATGTTTAATAGTATAACGTACGTCTATATGTTTAACAGCATAGGGTGGGTTGATAGGTATAATCTATATGTTTAATAGTCTAACGTAAGTCTATATGTTTAACAGCATAGGGCTGGTTGATAGGTATGATCTATATGTTTAATAGTCTAACGTAAGTCTATATGTTTAACAGCATAGGGCGGGTTGATAGGTGTATTCTATATGTTTTATAGTATAACGTTAGTCTATATTTTTAACAGCATAGGGCAGGTTGATAGGTGTATTCTATTTGTTTAACAGCATAGGGTGGGTTGATAGGTGTAATCTATATGTTTAATAGTATAACGTTAGTCTATATGTTTAACAGCATAGGGCGTGTTGATAGGTGTATTCTATATGTTTAATAGTATAACGTTAGTCTATATGTTTAACAGCATAGGGCGGGTTGATAGGTGTATTCTATATGTTTAATAGTATAACGTTAGTCTATATGTTTAACAGAATAGGGCGGGTTGATAGGTGTATTCTGTATGTTTAACAGCATAGGGTAGGTTGATAGGTGTATTCTATTTGTTTAACAGCATACGGCGGGTTGATAGGTGTATTCTATATGTTTAATAGTATAACGTTAGTCTATATGTTTAACAGAATAGGGCGGGTTGATAGGTGTTTTCTGTATGTTTAACAGCATGGGGCCGGTTGATAGGTGTATTCTATATGTTTAATAGTATTATGTTAGCCTGTATGTTTAACAGCATAGGGCGGGTTGATAGGTATGATCTATATGTTTAATAGTATAACGTAAGTCTATATGTTTAACAGCATAGGGTGGGTTGATAGGTGTAATCTATATGTTTAATAGTATAACGTACGTCTATATGTTTAACAGCATACGGCGGGTTGATAGGTGTATTCTATATGTTTAATAGTATAACGTTAGTCTATATGTTTAACAGCATAGGGCGGGTTGATTGGTGTATTCTGTATGTTTAACAGCATAGGGCGGGTTGATAGGTGTATTCTATATGTTTAATAGTATAATGTTATCCTGTATGTTTAACAGCATAGGGCGTGTTGATAGGTGTATTCTATATGTTTAACAGCATAGGGCGGGTTGATAGGTATGATCTATATGTTTAATAGTATAACGTAAGTCTATATGTTTAATAGTATAACGTTAGTCTATATGTTTAACAGCATAGGGCGGGTTGATAGGTGTATTCTATATGTTTAATAGTATAATGTTAGCCTGTATGTTTAACAGCATAGGGCGTGTTGATCGGTGTATTCTATATGTTTAACAGCATAGGGCGGGTTGATAGGTATGATCTATATGTTTAATAGTATAACGTAAGTCTATATGTTTAACAGCATAGGTTGGGTTGATAGGTGTAATCTATATGTTTAATAGTATAACGTAAGTCTATATGTTTAACAGCATAGGGCGGGTTGATAGGTGTATTCTATATGTTTAATAGTATAACGTTAGTCTATATGTTTAACAGCATAGGGCAGGTTGATAGGTGTATTCTATTTGTTTAACAGCATAGGGCGGGTTGATAGGTGTATTCTATATGTTTAATAGTATAATGTTAGCCTGTATGTTTAACAGCATAGGGCGTGTTGATAGGTGTATTCTATATGTTTAACAGCATAGGGCGGGTTGATAGGTATAATCTATATGTTTAACAGCATAGGGCGGGTTGATAGGTATAATCTATATGTTTAATAGTATAACGTAAGTCTATATGTTTAACAGCATAGGGTGGGTTGATAGGTATAATCTATATGTTTAATAGTATAACGTTAGTCTATATGTTTAACAGCATAGGGCGGGTTGATAGGTGTATTCTGTATGTTTAACAGCATAGGGCGGGTTGATAGGTGTATTCTATATGTTTAACAGTAGGGCGGGTTGATAGGTATAGTCTATATGTTTAACAGCATAGGGCGGGTTGATAGGTGTAGTCTATATGTTTAATAGAGTATAACGTTAGCTTGTATGTTTAACGGCATAGGGCGTGTTTATAGGTGTATTCTATATTTTTAACAGTTTAGGGCGGGTTGATAAATATAGTCTATATGTTTAATAGTATAACGTTAGTCTATAAGTTTAATGGCATAGGGGGTGTTGATAGGTATAATCTATATGTTTAATAGTATAACGTAAGTCTATAAGTTTAACGGCATAGGGTGGGTTGATAGGTGTATTCTATATGTTTAACGGCATAGGGCGGGTTGATAGGTATGATCTATATGTTTAATAGTATAACGTTAGTCTATATGTTTAACAGCATAGGACGGGTTGATAGGTGTATTCTATATGTTTAATAGTATAATGTTAGCCTGTATGTTTAACAGCATAGGGCGGGTTGATAGGTGTATTCTATATGTTTAATAGTATAACGTTAGTCTATATGTTTAACAGAATAGGGCGGGTTGATAGGTGTATTCTGTATGTTTAACGGAATAGGGTAGGTTGATAGGTGTATTCTATTTGTTTAACAGCATACGGCGGGTTGATAGGTGTATTCTATATGTTTAATAGTATAATGTTAGTCTATATGTTTAACAGAATAGGGCGGGTTGATAGGTGTATTCTGTATGTTTAACAGCATAGGGCGGGTTGATAGGTGTATTCTATATGTTTAATAGTATAATGTTAGCCTGTATGTTTAACAGCATAGGGCGGGTTGATAGGTATGATCTATATGTTTAATAGTATAACGTAAGTCTATATGTTTAACAGCATAGGGTGGGTTGATAGGTGTAATCTATATGTTTAATAGTATAACGTACGTCTATATGTTTAACAGCATACGGCGGGTTGATAGGTGTATTCTATATGTTTGATAGTATAATGTTATCCTGTATGTTTAACAGCATAGGGCGTGTTGATAGGTGTATTCTATATGTTTAACAGCATAGGGCGGGTTGATAGGTATGATCTATATGTTTAATAGTATAACGTAAGTCTATATGTTTAATAGTATAACGTTAGTCTATATGTTTAACAGCATAGGGCGGGTTGATAGGTGTATTCTATATGTTTAATAGTATAAAGTTAGTCTATATGTTTAACAGCATAGGGCGGGTTGATAGGTATAATCTATATGTTTAATAGTATAACGTTAGTCTATATGTTTAACAGCATAGGGCGGGTTGATAGGTATGATCTATATGTTTAATAGTATAACGTAAGTCTATATGTTTAACAGCATAGCGTGGGTTGATAGGTGTAATCTATATGTTTAATAGTATAACGTAAGTCTATATGTTTAACAGCATAGGGCGGGTTGATAGGTGTATTCTATATGTTTTATAGTATAACGTTAGTCTATATTTTTAACAGCATAGGGCAGGTTGATAGGTGTATTCTATTTGTTTAACAGCATAGGGTGGGTTGATAGGTGTAATCTATATGTTTAATAGTATAACGTTAGTCTATATGTTTAACAGCATAGGGCGTGTTGATAGGTGTATTCTATATGTTTAATAGTATAACGTTAGTCTATATGTTTAACAGCATAGGGCGGGTTGATAGGTGTATTCTATATGTTTAATAGTATAACGTTAGTCTATATGTTTAACAGAATAGGGCGGGTTGATAGGTGTATTCTGTATGTTTAACAGCATAGGGTAGGTTGATAGGTGTATTCTATTTGTTTAACAGCATAGGGCAGGTTGATAGGTATAATCTATATGTTTAATAGTATAACGTTAGTCTATATGTTTAACAGCATAGGGCGGGTTGATAGGTGTTTTCTGTATGTTTAACAGCATGGGGCCGGTTGATAGGTGTATTCTATATGTTTAATAGTATTATGTTAGCCTGTATGTTTAACAGCATAGGGCGGGTTGATAGGTATGATCTATATGTTTAATAGTATAACGTAAGTCTATATGTTTAACAGCATAGGGTGGGTTGATAGGTGTAATCTATATGTTTAATTATAACAGTCTATATGTTTAACAGGGCGGGTTGATAGGTGTATTCTATATGTTTAATAGTATAACGTTAGTCTATATGTTTAACAGCATAGGGCGGGTTGATTGGTGTATTCTTATGTTTAACAGCATAGGGCGGGTTGATAGGTGTATTCTATATGTTTAATAGTATAATGTTATCCTGTATGTTTAACAGCATAGGGCGGTTGATAGGTGTATTCTATATGTTTAACAGCATAGGGCGGGTTGATAGGTATGATCTATATGTTTAATTAACGTAAGTCTATATGTTTAATAGTATAACGTTAGTCTATATGTTTAACAGCATAGGGCGGGTTGATAGGTGTATTCTATATGTTTAATAGTATAATGTTAGCCTATATGTTTAACAGCATAGGGCGTGTTGATCGGTGTATTCTATATGTTTAACAGCATAGGGCGGGTTGATAGGTATGATCTATATGTTTAATAGTATAACGTAAGTCTATATGTTTAACAGCATAGGTTGGGTTGATAGGTGTAATCTATATGTTTAATAGTATAACGTAAGTCTATATGTTTAACAGCATAGGGCGGGTTGATAGGTGTATTCTATATGTTTAATAGTATAACGTTAGTCTATATGTTTAACAGCATAGGGCAGGTTGATAGGTGTATTCTATTTGTTTAACAGCATAGGGCGGGTTGATAGGTGTATTCTATATGTTTAAAAGTATAATGTTAGCCTGTATGTTTAACAGCATAGGGCGTGTTGATAGGTGTATTCTATATGTTTAACAGCATAGGGCGGGTTGATAGGTATAATCTATATGTTTAACGGCATAGGGCGGGTTGATAGGTATGATCTATATGTTTAATAGTCTAACGTAAGTCTATATGTTTAACAGCATAGGGTGGGTTGATAGGTATAATCTATATGTTTAATAGTATAACGTTAGTCTATATGTTTAACAGCATAGGGCGGGTTGATAGGTGTATTCTGTATGTTTAACAGCATAGGGCGGGTTGATAGGTGTATTCTATATGTTTAACAGCAAAGGGCGGGTTGATAGGTATAGTCTATATGTTTAACAGCATAGAGTGGGTTGATAGGTGTATTCTATATGTTTAATAGTATAACGTAAGTCTATATGTTTCATAGTATAACGTTAGTCTATATGTTTAACAGCATAGGGCGGGTTGATAGGTGTATTCTATATGTTTAATAGTATAACGTTAGTCTATATGTTTAACAGCATAGGGCGGGTTGATAGGTGTATTCTATATGTTTAGCATAGTATGATAGGTGTATTCTATATGTTTAATAGTATAATGTTATCCTGTATGTTTAACAGCATAGGGCGTGTTGATAGGTGTATTCTATATGTTTAACAGCATAGGGCGGGTTGATAGGTATGATCTATATGTTTAATAGTATAATAGTCTATATGTTTCATAGTATAACGTTAGTCTATATGTTTAACAGCATAGGGCGGGTTGATAGGTGTATTCTATATGTTTAATAGTATAATGTTAGCCTGTATGTTTAACAGCATAGGGCGTGTTGATAGGTGTATTCTATATGTTTAACAGCATAGGGCGGTTGATAGGTATAATCTATATGTTTAATAATGTAACGTATGTCTATATGTTTAACAGCATAGGGCAGGTTGATAGGTGTATTCTATATGTTTAATAGTGTAACGTAAGTCTATATGTTTAACAGCATAGGGCGGGTTGATAGGTGTATTCTATATGTTTAATAGTATAACGTTAGTCTATATGTTTAACAGCATAGGGCAGGTTGATAGGTGTATTCTATTTGTTTAACAGCATAGGGCGGGTTGATAGGTGTATTCTATATGTTTAATAGTATAATGTTAGCTATATGTTTTTATTCTATATGTTTAACAGCATAGGGCGGGTTGATAGGTATAATCTATATGTTTAACAGCATATAGGGCGGGTTGATAGGTATGATCTATATGTTTAATAGTCTAACGTAAGTCTATATGTTTAACAGCATAGGGTGGGTTGATAGGTATAATCTATATGTTTAATAGTATAACGTTAGTCTATATGTTTAAAAGCATAGGGCGGGTTGATAGGTGTATTCTATATGTTTAACAGCATAGGGCGGGTTGATAGGTGTATTCTATATGTTTAACAGTAGGGCGGGTTGATAGGTATAGTCTATATGTTTAACAGCATAGTGGGTTGATAGGTGTATTCTATATGTTTAATAGTATAACGTTAAGTCTATATGTTTCATTTAACGTTAGTCTATATGTTTAACAGCATAGGGCGGGTTGATAGGTGTATTCTATATGTTTAACAGCATAGGGCGGGTTGATAGTCTATATGTTTAATAGTATAACGTTAGTCTATATGTTTAACAGCATAGGGTGGGTTGATAGGTGTAATCTATATGTTTAATAGTATAACGTAAGTCTATATGTTTAACAGCATAGGTTGGGTTGATAGGTGTATTCTATATGTTTAACAGCATAGGGCGGGTTGATAGGTATGATCTATATGTTTAATAGTATAACGTTAGTCTATATGTTTAACAGCATAGGGCGGGTTGATAGGTGTATTCTATATGTTTAATAGTATAATGTTAGCCTGTATGTTTAACAGCATAGGGCGGGTTGATAGGTGTATTCTATATGTTTAATAGCATAGGGCGGGTTGTTAGTCTATATGTTTAACAGAATAGGGCGGGTTGATAGGTGTATTCTATATGTTTAATAGCATAGGTGTATTCTATTTGTTTAACAGCATGTTGATAGGTGTATCTATATGTTTAATAGTATAACGTTAGTCTATATGTTTAACAGCATAGGGCGGGTTGATAGGTGT
Source organism: Oncorhynchus masou masou (assembly GCF_036934945.1). Taxonomy (NCBI): domain Eukaryota; kingdom Metazoa; phylum Chordata; class Actinopteri; order Salmoniformes; family Salmonidae; genus Oncorhynchus; species Oncorhynchus masou. Next base: position 40,729,310 of record NC_088230.1, read on the forward strand.
ATTCTATATGTTTAACAGCATAGGGCGGGTTGATAGGTGTATTCTATATGTTTAATAGTATAACGTTAGTCTATATGTTTAACAGCATAGGGTGGGTTGATAGGTAGATCTATATGTTTAATAGTATAACGTAAGTCTATATGTTTAACAGCATAGGGTGGGTTGATAGGGTAATCTATATGTTTAATAGTATAACGTAAGTCTATATGTTTAACAGCATAGGGCGTGTTGATAGGTGTATTCTATATGTTTAATAGTATAACGTAAGTCTATATGTTTAACAGCATAGGGCGTGTTGATAGGTGTATTCTATATGTTTAACAGCATAGGGCGGGTTGATAGGTATGATCTATATGTTTAATAGTATAACGTAAGTCTATATGTTTAATAGTATAACGTTAGTCTATATGTTTAACAGCATAGGGCGGGTTGATAGGTGTATTCTATATGTTTAATAGTATAACGTTAGTCTATATGTTTAACAGCATAGGGCGGGTTGATAGGTATAATCTATATGTTTAATAGTATAACGTAGTCTATATGTTTAACAGCATAGGGCGGGTTGATAGGTATGATCTATATGTTTAATTATAACGTAAGTCTATATGTTTAACAGCATAGGTGGGTTGATAGGTGTAATCTATATGTTTAATAGTATAACGTAAGTCTATATGTTTAACAGCATAGGGCGGGTTGATAGGTGTATTCTATATGTTTAATAGTATAACGTTAGTCTATATGTTTAACAGCATAGGGCAGGTTGATAGGTGTATTCTATATGTTTAACAGCATAGGGTGGGTTGATAGGTGTAATCTATATGTTTAATAGTATAACGTTAGTCTATATGTTTAACAGCATAGGGCGGTTGATAGGTGTATTCTATATGTTTAACAGTATAACGTTAGTCTATATGTTTAACAGCATAGTTGATAGGTGTATTCTATATGTTTAATAGTATAACGTTAGTCTATATGTTTAACAGAATAGGGCGGGTTGATAGGTGTATTCTATATGTTTAACAGCATAGGGTAGGTTGATAGGTGTATTCTATTTGTTTAACAGCATAGGGCGGGTTGATAGGTGTATTCTATATGTTTAATAGTATAACGTTAGTCTATATGTTTAACAGCATAGGGCGGGTTGATAGGGTTTTCTGTATGTTTAACAGCATGGGGCCGGTTGATAGGTGTATTCTATATGTTTAATAGTATTATGTTAGCCTGTATGTTTAACAGCATAGGGCGGGTTGATAGGTATGATCTATATGTTTAATAGTATAACGTAAGTCTATATGTTTAACAGCATAGGGTGGGTTGATAGGTGTAATCTATATGTTTAATAGTATAACGTACGTCTATATGTTTAACAGCATACGGCGGGTTGATAGGTGTATTCTATATGTTTAATAGTATAACGTTAGTCTATATGTTTAACAGCATAGGGCGGGTTGATAGGTGTATTCTATATGTTTAACAGCATAGGGCGGGTTGATAGGTGTATTCTATATGTTTAATAGTATAATGTTATCTATATGTTTAACAGCATAGGGCGTGTTGATAGGTGTATTCTATATGTTTAACAGCATAGGGCGGGTTGATAGGTATGATCTATATGTTTAATAGTATAACGTAAGTCTATATGTTTAATAGTATAACGTTAGTCTATATGTTTAACAGCATAGGGCGGGTTGATAGGTGTATTCTATATGTTTAATAGTATAATGTTAGCCTGTATGTTTAACAGCATAGGGCGTGTTGATAGGTGTATTCTATATGTTTAACAGCATAGGGCGGGTTGATAGGTATGATCTATATGTTTAATAGTCTAACGTAAGTCTATATGTTTAACAGCATAGGGCGGGTTGATAGGTATGATCTATATGTTTAATAGTCTAACGTAAGTCTATATGTTTAACAGCATAGGGCGGGTTGATAGGTGTATCCTATATGTTTAATAGTATAACGTTAGTCTATATGTTTAACAGCATAGGGCAGGTTGATAGGTGTATTCTATATGTTTAACAGCATACGGCGGGTTGATAGGTGTATTCTATATGTTTAATAGTATAAAGTTAGTCTATATGTTTAACAGCATAGGGCAGGTTGATAGGTGTATTCTATATGTTTAACAGCATAGTTGATAGGTATAATCTATATGTTTAACAGCATAGGGCGGGTTGATAGGTGTGATCTATATGTTTAATAGTATAACGTAAGTCTATATGTTTAACAGCATAGGGTGGGTTGATAGGTATAATCTATATGTTTAATAGTATAACGTTAGTCTATATGTTTAACAGCATAGGGCGGGTTGATAGGTGTATTCTATATGTTTAACAGCATAGCATAGGGCGGGTTGATAGGTGTATTCTATATGTTTAACAGCAAAGGGCGGGTTGATAGGTATAGTCTATATGTTTAACAGCATAGAGTGGGTTGATAGGTGTATTCTATATGTTTAATAGTATAACGTAAGTCTATATGTTTCATAGTATAACGTTAGTCTATATGTTTAACAGCATAGGGCGGGTTGATAGGTGTATTCTATATGTTTAACAGCATAGGGCGGGTTGATAGGTATAATCTATATGTTTAATAGTATAACGTAAGTCTATAAGTTTAACGGCATAGGGTGGGTTGATAGGTGTATTCTATATGTTTAACGGCATAGGGCGGGTTGATAGGTATGATCTATATGTTTAATAGTATAACGTTAGTCTATATGTTTAACAGCATAGGACGGGTTGATAGGTGTATTCTATATGTTTAATAGTATAATGTTAGTCTATATGTTTAACAGCATAGGGCGGGTTGATAGGTGTATTCTATATGTTTATGTTTAATATGTTTAACAGCATAGGTGGGTTGATAGGTGTAATCTATATGTTTAATAGTATAACGTAAGTCTATATGTTTAACAGCATAGGGCGGGTTGATAGGTGTATTCTATATGTATAGTATAACGTTAGTCTATATGTTTAACAGCATAGGGCAGGTTGATAGGTGTATTCTATATGTTTAACAGCATAGGGTGGGTTGATAGGTGTAATCTATATGTTTAATAGTATAACGTTAGTCTATATGTTTAACAGCATAGGGCGTGGTTGATAGGTGTATTCTATATGTTTAATAGTATAACGTTAGTCTATATGTTTAACAGCATAGGGCGGGTTGATAGGTGTATTCTATATGTTTAATAGTATAACGTTAGTCTATATGTTTAACAGAATAGGGCGGGTTGATAGGTGTATTCTGTATGTTTAACAGCATAGGGTAGGTTTAGGTGTATTCTATTTGTTTAACAGCATACGGCGGGTTGATAGGTGTATTCTATATGTTTAATAGTATAACGTTAGTCTATATGTTTAACAGAATAGGGCGGGTTGATAGGTGTATTCTATATGTTTAACAGCATAGGGGCGGTTGATAGGTGTATTCTATATGTTTAATAGTATAATGTTAGCCTGTATGTTTAACAGCATAGGGCGGGTTGATAGGTATGATCTATATGTTTAATAGTATAACGTAAGTCTATATGTTTAACAGCATAGGGTGGGTTGATAGGTGTAATCTATATGTTTAATAGTATAACGTAAGTCTATATGTTTAACAGCATACGGCGGGTTGATAGGTGTATTCTATATGTTTAATAGTATAACGTTAGTCTATATGTTTAACAGCATAGGGCGGGTTGATAGGTGTATATGTTTAACAGCATAGGGCGGGTTGATAGGTATATTCTATATGTTTAATAGTATAATGTAGTCTATATGTTTAACAGCATAGGGGGTTGATAGGTGTATTCTATATGTTTAATAGTATAACGTGATAGTCTATATGTTTAATAGTATAACGTTAGTCTATATGTTTAACAGCATAGGGCGGGTTGATAGGTGTATTCTATATGTTTAATAGTATAACGTTAGCCTATATGTTTAACAGCATAGGGCGTGTTGATAGGTGTATTCTATATGTTTAACAGCATAGGGCGGGTTGATAGGTATGATCTATATGTTTAATAGTATAACGTAAGTCTATATGTTTAACAGCATAGGGTTGGGTTGATAGGTTAATCTATATGTTTAATAGTATAACGTAAGTCTATATGTTTAACAGCATAGGGCGGGTTGATAGGTGTATTCTATATGTTTAATAGTATAACGTTAGTCTATATGTTTAACAGCATAGGGCAGGTTGATAGGTGTATTCTATATGTTTAACAGCATACGGCGGGTTGATAGGTGTATTCTATATGTTTAATAGTATAAAGTTAGTCTATATGTTTAACAGCATAGGGCGTGTTGATAGGTGTATTCTATATGTTTAACAGTATAGTCATAGGCATAGGGCGGGTTGATAGGTATATCTATATGTTTAATAGTATAACGTTAGTCTATATGTTTAACAGCATAGGGTGTGTTGATAGGTATAATCTATATGTTTAATAGTATAACGTTAGTCTATATGTTTAACAGCATAGGGCGGGTTGATAGGTGTATTCTGTATGTTTAACAGCATAGGGCGGGTTGATAGGTGTATTCTATATGTTTAACAGCAAATAGGTATAGTCTATATGTTTAACAGCATAGGGTGGGTTAGGTGTATTCTATATGGTATAACGTTAGTCTATATGTTTAACAGCATAGGGCGGGTTGATAGGTGTATTCTATATGTTTAACAGCATAGGGCGGGTTGATAGGTGTAATCTATATGTTTAATAGTATAACGTAAGTCTATATGTTTAACAGCATAGGGTGGGTTGATAGGTGTATTCTATATGTTTGCATAGGGCGGGTTGATGTATGATCTATATGTTTAATAGTATAACGTTAGTCTATATGTTTAACAGCATAGGGGGGTTGATAGGTGTATTCTATATGTTTAATTATAATGTTAGTCTATATGTTTAACAGCATAGGGGGTGTTGATAGGTGTATTCTATATGTTTAACAGCATAGGGCGGGTTGATAGGGTAGTCTATATGTTTAATAGTATAACGTAGTCTATATGTTTAACAGCATAGGGCGGGTTGATAGGTATATTCTATATGTTTAATAGTATGTTTATGTTTAACAGCATAGGGCGGGTTGATAGGTGTATTCTATATGTTTAATAGTATAACGTTAGTCTATATGTTTAACAGCATAGTTGATAGGTGTAGTCTATATGTTTAACAGCATAGGGTAGTGTTGATAGGTGTATTCTATATGTTTAACAGCATAGGGCGGTTGATAGGTGTCTATATGTTTAATAGTATAACGTTAGTCTATATGTTTAACAGCATAGGGCGGGTTGATAGGTATGATCTATATGTTTAATAGTATAACGTAAGTCTATATGTTTAACAGCATAGGCGTGGGTTGATAGGTGTAATCTATATGTTTAATAGTATAACTATATGTTTAACAGCATAGGGCGGGTTGATAGGTGTATTCTATATGTTTAATAGTATAACGTTAGTCTATATGTTTAACAGCATAGGGATAGTGTTGATAAGGTTTATTCTATATGTTTAACAGCATAGGGTGGGTTGATAGGTGTAATCTATATGTTTAATAGTATAACGTAAGTCTATATGTTTAACAGCATAGGGCGGGTTGTTGTATTCTATATGTTTAATAGTGTAACGTAAGTCTATATGTTTAACAGCATAGGGTAGGTTGATAGGTGTATTCTATATGTTTAACAGTATGATAGGTGTATTCTATATGTTTAATAGTATAATGTTAGTCTATATGTTTAACAGCATAGGGCGTGTTGATAGGTGTATTCTATATGTTTAACAGCATAGGGCGCATAGGGTGGGATAGGTATAATCTATATGTTTAATAGTATAACGTTAGTCTATATGTTTAACAGCATAGGGCGGGTTGATAGGTGTATTCTATATGTTTAACAGCATAGGGCGGGTTGATAGGTGTATTCTATATGTTTAATAGTAGGGCGGGTTGTGTATAGTCTATATGTTTAACAGCATAGGGTGGGTTGATAGGTGTATTCTATATGTTTAATAGTATAACGTAAGTCTATATGTTTAATAGTATAACGTTAGTCTATATGTTTAGCATAGGGCGGGTTGATAGGTGTATTCTATATGTTTAACAGCATAGGGCGGGTTGATAGGTGTATAATCTATATGTTTAATAGTATCTAGTCTATGTTTAATAGTATAAGGTGTATTCTATATGTTTAACAGCATAGGGCGGGTTGATAGGTATATCTATATGTTTAATAGTATAACGTTAGTCTATATGTTTAACAGCATAGGGCGGGTTGATAGGTATAATCTATATGTTTAATAGTATAATAGTCTATATGTTTAACAGCATAGGGCGTGTTGATAGGTGTATTCTATATGTTTAATAGTTGATAGGTGTAATCTATATGTTTAATAGTATAACGTAGTCTATATGTTTAACAGCATAGGGCGGGTTGATAGGTGTATTCTATATGTTTAATAGTATAACGTTAGTCTATATGTTTAACAGCATAGTTGATAGGTGTATTCTATATGTTTAACAGCATAGGGTAGGTTGATAGGTGTATTCTATATGTTTAAGGTGTAATCTATATGTTTAATAGTATAACGTTAGTCTATATGTTTAACAGCATAGGGCGGGTTGATAGGTATAATCTATATGTTTAATAGTATAACGTAAGTCTATATGTTTAACAGCATAGGGTGGGTTGATAGGTGTAATCTATATGTTTAATAGTATAACGTAAGTCTATATGTTTAACAGCATAGGGCGTGTTGATAGGTGTATTCTATATGTTTAATAGTATAACCTTAGTCTATATTTTTAACAGCATAGGGCGGGTTGATAGGTGTATTCTATATGTTTAATAGGGGCGGGTTGATAGGTGTAAGTCTATATGTTTAATAGTATAACAGTCATAGGGCGGGTTGATAGGTGTATTCTATATGTTTAATAGCATAGGGGGGGTTGATAGGTGTATTCTATATGTTTAACAGCATAGGGCGGGTTGATAGGTGTATTCTATATGTTTAATAGTATAATAGTATGTTTAAGGCGTGTTGATAGGTGTATTCTATATGTTTAACAGCATAGGGCGGGTTGATAGGTGGATCTATATGTTTAATAGTATAACGTTAGTCTATATGTTTAACAGCATAACGGGTTGATAGGTGTATCTATATGTTTAATAGTATAACGTTAGTCTATATGTTTATATGTTTAACAGCATAGGGCGGGTTGATAGGTATATCTATATGTTTAATAGTATAAGGTCTATATGTTTAACAGCATAGGGTGGGTTGATAGGTGTCTATATGTTTAATTTAACAGCTATATGTTTAACAGTAGGGCGGGTTGATAGGTGTATTCTATATGTTTAATAGCATTGTTTAACAGCATAGGGCGGGTTGATAGGTATATTCTATATGTTTAATAGTATACGTTAGTCTATATGTTTAACAGCATAGGGCGGGTTGATAGGTGTATTCTATATGTTTAATAGTTGATAGGTGTATTCTATATGTTTAATAGTATAAGTTAGTCTATATGTTTAATAGGTGTATTCTATATGTTTAATAGGTGTAGTCTATATGTTTAACAGCATATGCGGGTTGATAGGTTAATAGTAGTATAACGTAAGTCTATATGTTTAATAGTATAACGTTAGTCTATATGTTTAACAGCATAGGGTGGGTTGATAGGTGTATTCTATATGTTTAATAGTATAACGTAAGTCTATATGTTTAACAGCATAGGGCGTGTTGATAGGTGTATTCTATATGTTTAACAGCATAGGGCGGGTTGATAGGTATGATCTATATGTTTAATAGTATAACGTAGTCTATATGTTTAAAGCATAGGCATTGGGTTGATAGGTGTATTCTATATGTTTAATAGTATAACGTTAAGTCTATATGTTTAACAGCATAGGGCGGGTTGATAGGTGTATCTATATGTTTAATAGTATAACGTAAGTCTATATGTTTAACAGCATAGGGCAGGTTGATAGGTGTATTCTATATGTTTAACAGCATACGGCGGGTTGATAGGTGTATTCTATATGTTTAATAGTATAAAGTTAGTCTATATGTTTAACAGCATAGGGCAGGTTGATAGGTGTATTCTATATGTTTAACAGCATAGGGCAGGTTGATAGGTGTATTCTATATGTTTAATTGTATAACGTTAGTCTATATGTTTCACAGCATAGGGCGTGTTGATAGGTATAATCTATATGTTTAATAGTATAACGTTAGTCTATATGTTTAACAGCATAGGGCGGGTTGATAGGTGTATTCTGTATGTTTAACAGCATAGGGCGGGTTGATAGGTGTATTCTATATGTTTAACAGCAAAGGGCGGGTTGATAGGTATAGTCTATATGTTTAACAGCATAGAGTCTATATGTTTTGATAGGTGTATTCTATATGTTTAATAGTATAACGTTGATAGTCTATATGTTTAATAGTATAACGTTAGTCTATATGTTTAACAGCATAGGCGGGTTGATAGGTGTATTCTATATGTTTAACAGCATAGGGCGGGTTGATAGGTATAAGTCTATATGTTTAATAGTATAACGTAAGTCTATATGTTTAACGGCATAGTGGGTTGATAGGTGTATTCTATATGTTTAACAGCATAGGGCGGGTTGATAGTGTATTCTATATGTTTAATAGTTTAACGTTAGTCTATATGTTTAACAGCATAGGGCGGGTTGATAGGTGTATTCTATATGTTTAATATATGTTTAACAGCATAGGGCGTGTTGATAGGTGTATTCTATATGTTTAACAGCATAGGGCGGGTTGATAGGTATAATCTATATGATTAATAGTATAACGTAAGTCTATATGTTTAACAGCATAGGGCAGGTTGATAGGTGTATTCTATATGTTTAATAGTATAATGTTAGTCTATATGTTTAACAGCATAGGGCGGGTTGATAGGTGTAGTCTATATGTTTAATAGTATAACGTTAGCTTGTATGTTTAACGGCATAGGGCGTGTTTATAGGTGGTATGTTTAACAGATAGGTATAGGTGTATTCTATATTGTTTAACAGCATAGGTGGTATATGTTTAATAGTATAACGTAAGTCTATATGTTTAATAGTATAACGTATAGTCTATATGTTTAACAGCATAGGGCGGGTTGATAGGTGTATTCTATATGTTTAATAGTATAGGGGGTTGATAGGTAATCTATATGTTTAATAGCATATAACGGGTTAAGTCTATATGTTTAACAGCATAGGGTGGGTTGATAGGTGTATTCTATATGTTTAACAGCATAGGGCGGGTTGATAGGTGTATCTATATGTTTAATAGTATAACGTTAGTCTATATGTTTAACAGCATAGGGCGGGTTGATAGGTGTAATCTATATGTTTAATAGTATAACGTAAGTCTATATGTTTAACAGCATAGGGCGGGTTGATAGGTATAATCTATATGTTTAATAGTATAACGTAAGTCTATATGTTTAACAGCATAGGGCGGGTTGATAGGTATATCTATATGTTTAATAGTATAACGTAAGTCTATATGTTTAACAGCATAGGGTGGGTTGATAGGTGTATTCTATATGTTTAACAGCATAGGGCGGGTTGATAGGTGTATTCTATATGTTTAATAGTATAACGTAAAGTCTATATGTTTAACAGCATAGGGGTTGATAGGTGTATTCTATATGTTTAACAGCATAGGGCGGGTTGATAGGTATTCTATATGTTTAATAGTATAACGTTAGTCTATATGTTTAGCATAGGGCGGGTTGATAGGTGTATTCTATATGTTTAACAGCATAGGGCGGGTTGATAGGTTAATCTATATGTTTAATAGTATAACGTAAGTCTATATGTTTAACAGCATAGGGTGGGTTGATAGGTGTTCTATATGTTTATAGTATCTATATGTTTAACAGCATATATGTATGTTTAATAGCATAGTGATAGTGTATTCTATATGTTTAATAGTATTAGTCTATATGTTTAACAGCATAGGTGGGTTGATAGGTGTATTCTATATGTTTAATAGTATAACGTAAGTCTATATGTTTAACAGCATAGGATGGGTTGATAGGTGTATTCTATATGTTTAACAGCATAGGGATGGGTTGATAGGGTCTATATGTTTAATAGTATAACGTAAGTCTATATGTTTAACAGCATAGTTATAGGTGTATTCTATATGTTTAAAGCATCGGGTTGATATAGTATATCTATATGTTTAATAGTATAACGTTAGTCTATATGTTTAACAGCATAGGGCGGGTTGATAGGTGTATTCTATATGTTTAATAGTATAACGTTAGTCTATATGTTTAACAGCATAGGGCGGGTTGATAGGTGTATTCTATATGTTTAACAGCATAGGGCGGGTTGATAGGTATAATCTATATGTTTAATAGTATAACGTAAGTCTATATGTTTAACAGCATAGGGTGGGTTGATAGGTATATTCTATATGGTATAACGTAAGTCTATATGTTTAACAGCATAGGGTGGGTTGATAGGTGTATTCTATATGTTTCTATAGTGTTATGTTTAACAGCATAGGGCGGGTTGATAGGTATAATCTATATGTTTAATAGTATAACGTAAGTCTATATGTTTAACAGCATAGGGTGGGTTGATAGGTGTAATCTATATGTTTAATAGTATTAAGTAAGTCTATATGTTTAACAGCATAGGGCGTGTTGATAGGTATAGTCTATATTTTTAACAGCATATGGTGGGTTGATAGGTATAATCTATATGTTTAATAATATAACGTAAGTCTATAAGTTTAACGGCATAGAGTGGGTTGATAGGTGTATTCTCTATGTTTAATAGTATAACATAAGTCTTTCTTTTTAACAGCATAGGGCGTGTTGATAGGTGTATTCTATATGTTTAATAGTATAACGTAAGTCTATACGTTTAACGGCATAAGGCGGGTTGATAGGTGCATTCTATATGTTTAATTGTATAACGTTAGTCTATATGTTTAACAGCATAGGGTAGGTTGATAGGTGTATTCTATATGTTTAACAGCATAGGGCGGGTTGATAGGTATAGTCTATATGTTTAATAGTATAACGTAAGTCTATACGTTTAACGGCATAAGGCGGGTTGATAGGTGTATTCTATATGTTTAATTGTATAACGTTAGTCTATATGTTTCACAGCACAGGGCGGGTTGATAGGTATAGTCTATATGTTTAATAGTATAACGTTAGTCTATATGTTTAACAGCATAGGGCGGGTTGATAGGTATAGTCTATATGTTTAATAGTATAACGTTAGTCTATATGTTTAACAGCATAGGGCAGGTGTATAGGTATATTCTATATGTTTAATAGTACAACGTTAGTCTATATGTTTAATAGTATAACGTTAGTCTATATGTTTAACAGCATAGGGCGGGTTGGTAGGTGTATTCTATATGTTTAACAGCATAGGGCGGGTTGATAGGTATAGTCTATATGTTTAATAGTATAACGTTAGTCTATATGTTTAATAGTATAACGTTAGTCTATATGTTTAACAGCATAGGGCGGGTTGATAGGTGTATTCTATATGTTTAATAGTATAACGTAAGTCTATATGTTTAACAGCATAGGGCTTGTTGATAGGTGTATTCTATATGTTTAACAGTATAGGGTGTGTTGATAGGTATAATCTATATGTTTAATAGTATAACGTAAGTCTATATGTTTAACAGCATAGGGCGGGTTGATAGGTGTATTCTATATGTTTAATAGTATAACGTAAGTCTATATGTTTAACAGCATAGGGCGGGTTGATAGGTGTATTCTATATGTTTAATAGTATAACGTTAGTCTATATGTTTAACAGCATAGGGCGGGTTGGTAGGTGTATTCTATATGTTTAATAGTATAACGTAAGTCTATATGTTTAACAGCATAGGGCGTGTTGATAGGTGTATTCTATATGTTTAACAGCATAGGGCGGGTTGATAGGTATAGTCTATATGTTTAATAGTATAACGTTAGTCTATATGTTTAATAGTATAGCGTAAGTCTTTATGTTTAACAGCATAGGGCGTGTTGATAGGTGTATTCTATATGTTTAACAGCATAGGGCGGGTTGATAAGTATAGTCTATATGTTTAATAGTATAACGTAAGTCTATACGTTTAACGGCATAGGGCGGGTTGATAGGTATAATCTATATGTTTAATAGTATAGCGTAAGTCTTTATTTTTAACAGCATAGGGCGTGTTGATAGGTGTATTCTATAGGTTTAACGGCATAGGGCGGGTTGATAGGTGTATTCTATATGTTTAACAGCATAGGGCGGGTTGATAGGTATAGTCTATATGTTTAATAGTATAACGTTAGTCTATATGTTTAATAGTATAACGTTAGTCTATATGTTTAACAGCATAGGGCGGGTTGGTAGGTGTATTCTATATGTTTAATAGTATAACGTAAGTCTTTATGTTTAACAGCATAGGGCGGGTTGATAGGTATAGTCTATATGTTTAATAGTATAACGTTAGTCTATATGTTTAATAGTATAATGTTAGTCTATATGTTTAACAGCATAGGGCGGGTTGGTAGGTGTATTCTATATGTTTAATAGTATAACGTAAGTCTATATGTTTAATAGTATAACATTAGTCTATTTGTTTAACACCATAGGGCGTGTTGATAGGTGTATTCTATATGTTTAACAGCATAGGGCGTGTTGATAGGTGTATTCTATATGTTTAATAGTATAACTTAAGTCTATATGTTTAACAGCATAGGTGCAGGTTGATAGGTATATTCTATATGTTTAACAGCATAGGGCGGGTTGATAGGTATAATCTATATGTTTAATAGTATAACATAAGTCTTTATGTTTAATAGTATAACGTTAGTCTATATGTTTAACAGCATAGGGCTGGTTGATCGGTGTATTGTATATGTTTAATATTATAACGTTAGTCTATTTGTTTAACACCATAGGGCGTGTTGATAGGTGTATTCTATATGTTTAACAGCATAGGGCGGGTTGATCGGTGTATTCTATATGTTTAATAGTATAACTTAAGTCTATTTGTTTAACAGCATAGGGCAGGTGTATAGGTATATTCTATATGTTTAATATTATAGCGTAAGTCTTTATGTTTAACAGCATAGGCCGTGTTGATAGGTGTATTCTATAGGTTTAACGGCATAGGGCGGGTTGATAGGTGTATTCTATATGTTTAACAGCATAGGGCGGGTTGATAGGTATAGTCTATATGTTTAATAGTATAACGTTAGTCTATATGTTTCATAGTATAACGTTAGTCTATATGTTTAACAGCATAGGGCGGGTTGGTAGGTGTATTCTATATGTTTAATAGTGTGACGTAAGTCTATATGTTTAACACCATAGGGCGTGTTGATAGGTGTATTCTATATGTTTAACCGCATAGGGCGGGTTGATAGGTGTATTCTATATGTTTAATAGTATAACTTAAGTCTATATGTTTAACAGCATAGGGCAGGTTGATAGGTATATTCTATATGTTTAATAGTATAGCGTAAGTCTTTATGTTTAACAGAATAGGGCGTGTTGATAGGTGTATTCTATATGTTTAATAGTATAACGTAAGTCTATATGTTTAACAGCATAGGGCGGGTTGATAGGTGTATTCTATATGTTTAATAGTATAACGTAAGTCTATATGTTTAACAGCATAGGGCGGGTTGATAGGTGTATTCTATATGTTTAATAGTATAACTTAAGTCTATATGTTTAACAGCATAGGGCGGGTTGATAGGTGTATTCTATATGTTGAATAGTATAACGTAAGTCTATATGTTTAACAGCATAGGGCGGGTTGATAGGTGTATTCTATATGTTGAATAGTATAACGTAAGTCTATATGTTTAACAGCATAGGGCGGGTTGATAGGTGTATTCTATATGTTGAATAGTATAACTTAAGTCTATATGTTTAACAGCATAGGGCAGGTTGATAGGTATATTCTATATGTTTAATAGTATAGCGTAAGTCTTTATGTTTAACAGCATAGGGCGTGTTGATAGGTGTATTCTATATGTTTAATAGTATAACGTAAGTCTATATGTTTAACAGCATAGGGCGGGTTGATAGGTGTATTCTATATGTTTAATAGTATAACGTAAGTCTATATGTTTAATTTAACAGTCTATATGTTTAACAGCATAGGGCGTGTTGATAGGTGTATTCTATATGTTTAATAGTATAACGTAAGTCTATATGTTTAATAGTATAGCGTAAGTCTTTATGTTTAACAGCATAGGGCGTGTTGATAGGTGTATTCTATATGTTTAACAGCATAGGGCGGGTTGATAGGTATAGTCTATATGTTTAATAGTATAACGTTAGTCTATGTGTTTAATAGTATAGCGTAAGTCTTTATGTTTAACAGCATAGGGCGTGTTGATAGGTGTATTCTATATGTTTAACAGCATAGGGCGGGTTGATAAGTATAGTCTATATGTTTAATAGTATAACGTAAGTCTATATGTTTAACAGCATAGGGCGGGTTGATCGATGTATTCTATATGTTTAATATTATAACGTTAGTCTATTTGTTTAACTCCATAGGGCGTGTTGATAGGTGTATTCTATATGTTTAATAGTATAACTTAAGTCTATATGTTTAACAGCATAGGGCGGGTTGATAGGTATAGTCTATATGTTTAATAGTATAACGTTAGTCTATATGTTTAACAGCATAGGGCGGGTTGGTAGGTGTATTCTATATGTTTAATAGTATAACGTAAGTCTATATGTTTAATAGTATAACGTTAGTCTATATGTTTAACAGCATAGGGCTGGTTGATCGGTGTATTCTATATGTTTAATATTATAACGTTAGTCTATTTGTTTAACACCATAGGGCGTGTTGATAGGTGTATTCTATATGTTTAACAGCATAGGGCGGGTTGATCGGTGTATTCTATATGTTTAATAGTATAACTTAAGTCTATATGTTTAACAGCATAGGGCAGGTGTATAGGTATATTCTATATGTTTAATAGTATAGCGTAAGTCTTTATGTTTAACAGCATAGGCCGTGTTGATAGGTGTATTCTACAGGTTTAACGGCATAGGGCGGGTTGATAGGTGTATTCTATATGTTTAACAGCATAGGGCGGGTTGATAGGTATAGTCTATATGTTTAATAGTATAACGTTAGTCTATATGTTTAATAGTATAACGTTAGTCTATATGTTTAACAGCATAGGGCGGGTTCATAGGTGTATTCTATATGTTTAATAGTATAACGTAAGTCTATATGTTTAACAGCATAGGGCGTGTTGATAGGTGTATTCTATATGTTTAACCGCATAGGGCGGGTTGATAGGTGTATTCTATATGTTTAATAGTATAACTTAAGTCTATATGTTTAACAGCATAGGGCGGGTTGATAGGTGTATTCTATATGTTTAATAGTATAACTTAAGTCTATATGTTTAACAGCATAGGGCAGGTTGATAGGTATATTCTATATGTTTAATAGTATAGCGTAAGTCTTTATGTTTAACAGCATAGGGCGTGTTGATAGGTGTATTCTATATGTTTAATAGTATAACGTAAGTCTATATGTTTAACAGCATAGGGCGGGTTGATAGGTGTATTCTATATGTTTAATAGTATAACGTAAGTCTATATGTTTAACAGCATAGGGCGGGTTGATAGGTGTATTCTATATGTTGAATAGTATAACTTAAGTCTATATGTTTAACAGTTTAATAGTTGATAACGTAGTCTATATGTTTAACAGCATAGGGCGGGTTGATAGGTGTATTCTATATGTTTAATAGTATAACGTGTAGTCTATATGTTTAACAGTATAGGGCTATATGTTTTGATAGGTGTATTCTATATGTTTAATAGTATAACGTAAGTCTATATGTTTAACAGCATAGGGCGGGTTGATAGGTGTATTCTATATGTTTAATAGTATAACGTAAGTCTATATGTTTAACAGCATAGGGCGGGTTGATAGGTGTATTCTATATGTTTAACAGTCTATATGTTTAACAGCATAGGGCAGGTTGATAGGTATATTCTATATGTTTAATAGTATAACGTAAGTCTATATGTTTAACAGCATAGGGCGTGTTGATAGGTGTATTCTATATGTTTAATAGTATAACGTAAGTCTATATGTTTAACAGCATAGGGCGGGTTGATAGGTGTATTCTATATGTTTAATAGTATAATGTTAGTCTATATGTTTAATAGTATAACGTAAGTCTATATGTTTAACAGCATAGGGCGTGTTGATAGGTGTATTCTATATGGTATGTAGTCTATATGTTTAATAGTATAACGTAAGTCTATATGTTTAACAGCATAGGGCGTGTTGATAGGTGTATTCTATATTTTTAACAGCATAGGGCGGGTTGATAGGTATAGTCTATATGTTTAATAGTATAACGTTAGTCTATATGTTTAATAGTATAACGTAAGTCTATATGTTTAACAGCATAGGGCGTGTTGATAGGTGTATTCTATATGTTTAACAGCATAGGGCGGGTTGATAGGTATAGTCTATATGTTTAATAGTATAACGTAAGTCTATATGTTTAACGGCATAAGGCGGGTTGATATCGATGTATTCTATATGTTTAATAGTATAACGTTAGTCTATATGTTTAACACCATAGGGCGTGTTGATAGGTGTATTCTATATGTTTAATAGTATAACGTTAAGTCTATATGTTTAACAGCATAGGCGGGTTGATAGGTATAGTCTATATGTTTAATAGTATAACGTTAGTCTATATGTTTAACAGCATAGGGCGGGTTATAGGTGTATTCTATATGTTTAATAGTATAACGTAAGTCTATATGTTTAATAGTATAACGTTAGTCTATATGTTTAACAGCATAAGGGTGGGTTGGTAGGTGTATTCTATATGTTTAATAGTATAACGTTAGTCTATTTGTTTAACACCATAGGGCGTGTTGATAGGTGTATTCTATATGTTTAACAGCATAGGGCGGGTTGATCGGTGTATTCTATATGTTTAATAGTATAACTTAAGTCTATATGTTTAACAGCATAGGGCAGGTTGATAGGTATATTCTATATGTTTAATAGTATAACGTAAGTCTTTATGTTTAACAGCATATGTTGATACGTGTATTCTATAGGTTTAACGGCAGGGCGGGTTGATAGGTGTATTCTATATGTTTAACAGTATAGGGCGGGTTGATAGGTATAGTCTATATGTTTAATAGTATAACGTTAGTCTCTATGTTTAATAGTATAACGTTAGTCTATATGTTTAACAGCATAGGGTGGGTTGATAGGTGTAATCTATATGTTTAATAGTATAACGTAAGTCTATATGTTTAACAGCATAGGGCGTGTTGATAGGTGTATTCTATATGTTAAACAGTATAGGGCGTGTTGATAGGTGTATTCTATATGTTTAATAGTATAACGTTAGACTATATGTTTAACAGCATAGGGCGGGTTGATCGGTGTATTCTATATGTTTAATAATATAACGTAAGTCTATATGTTTAACAGCATAGGGCAGGTTGATAGGTGTATTCTATATGTTTAATAGTATAACGTAAGTCTATATGTTTAACAGCATAGGGCGTGTTGATAGGTGTATTCTATATGTTTAATAGTATAACGTAAGTCTATATGTTTAACAGCATAGGGCGGGTTGATAGGTGTATTCTATATGTTTAATAGTATAACGTAAGTCTATATGTTTAATAGTATAACGTAAGTCTATATGTTTAACAGCATAGGGCGTGTTGATAGGTGTATTCTATATGTTTAATAGTATAACGTAAGTCTATATGTTTAATAGTATAGCGTAAGTCTTTATGTTTAACAGCATAGGGCGTGTTGATAGGTGTATTCTATATGTTTAACAGCATAGGGCGGGTTGATAGGTATAGTCTATATGTTTAATAGTATAACGTTAGTCTATGTGTTTAATAGTATAGCGTAAGTCTTTATGTTTAACAGCATAGGGCGTGTTGATAGGTGTATTCTATATGTTTAACAGCATAGGGCGGGTTGATGTATAGTCTATATGTTTAATAGTATAATAAGTCTATATGTTTTAACAGTCTATATGTTTAGGGCGGGTTGATAGGTGTATTCTATATGTTTAATATTATAACGTTAGTCTATTTGTTTAACAGCATAGGGCGTGTTGATAGGTGTATTCTATATGTTTAATAGTTGATAGGTGTATTCTATATGTTTAATAGTATAACGTTAGTCTATATGTTTAACAGCATAAGGGTGGGTTGATAGGTGTATTCTATATGTTTAACAGCATAGGGCGGGTTGATAGGTGTATTCTATATGTTTAATAGTTTAACGTCAGTCTATATGTTTAACAGCATAGGGCGGGTTGATAGGTGTATTCTATATGTTTAATAGTATAACGTAAGTCTATATGTTTAACAGCATAGGGCGGGTTGATAGGTGTATTCTATATGTTTAATAGTATAACGTTAGTCTATATGTTTAACAGCATAAGGGTGGGTTGATAGGTGTATTCTGTATGTTTAACAGCATAGGGCGTGTTGATAGGTGTATTCTATATGTTTAATAGTATAACGTAAGTCTATATGTTTAACAGCATAGGGCGTGTTGATCGGTGTAGTCTATATGTTTAATAGTATAACGTAAGTCTATATGTTTAATAGAATAACGTAAGTCTATATGTTTGACAGCATAGGGCGTGTTGATAGGTGTATTCTATATGTTTAAGAGCATAGGGCAGGTTGATAGGTATAGTCTATATGTTTAATAGTATAACGTTAGTCTATATGTTTAATAGTATAACGTTAGTCTATATGTTTAACAGCATAGGGCGGGTTGATAGGTATTATCTATATGTTTAATAGTATAACGTAAGTCTATATGTTTAACAGCATAGGGTGGGTTGATAGGTGTATTCTATATGTTCAATTGTATAACGTTAGTCTATATGTTTCACAGCATAGGGCGTGTTGATAGGTATAATCTATATGTTTAATTGTATAACGTTAGTCTATATGTTTAACACAATAGGGCGTGTTGATAGGTGTATTCTATATGTTTAACAGCATAGGGCGGGTTGATAGGTATAATCTATATGTTTAATAGTATAACGTAAGTCTATAAGTTTAACGGCATAGGGCGGGTTGATAGGTATGATCTATATGTTTAATAGTATAACGTAAGTCTATATGTTTAACAGCATAGGGGGTGTTGATAGGTATAACCTATATGTTTAATAGTATAACGTTAGTCTATATGTTTAATAGTATAACGTATGTCTATATGTTTAACAGCATAGGGCGTGTTGATAGGTGTAGTCTATATGTTTAATAGTATAACGTAAGTCTATATGTTTAACAGCATAGGGCGTGTTGATATGTGTATTCTATATGTTTAACAGTATAGGGTGTGTTGATAGGTATAGTCTATATGTTTAATAGTATAACGTTAGTCTATATGTTTAATAGTATAACGTTAGTCTATATGTTTAACAGCATAGGGCGGGATGGTAGGTGCTGTGTTTAAGCAGCTTATATAACGCATGGGCGTTGATGGGACCACCCATATGTAAAAAGTAGTGTCCCCAGCCGACTTGTAATGTTTAACAAAGCGGGTTAAATGGGATATATTATTATATTTATTATTATTATTCTATATGTTTAATAGTATAACGTTAGTCTATATGTTTAACAGCATAGGGCCGGTTGATAGGTGTATTCTATTTGTTTAATAGAATAACGTAAGTCTTTATGTTTAACAGCATAGGGTGTGTTGATAGGTGTATTCTATATGTTTAACAGCATAGGGCAGGTTGATAGGTATAGTCTATATGTTTAATAGTATAACGTTAGTCTATATGTTTAATAGTATAACGTTAGTCTATATGTTTAACAGCATAGGGCGGGTTGGTAGGTGTATTCTATATGTTTAACAGCATAGGGCAGGTTGATAGGTATAATCTATATGTTTAATAGTATAACGTAAGTCTATACGTTTAACGGCATAGGGCGTGTTGATAGGTGTATTCTATATGTTTAACAGCATATGGCGGGTTGATAGGTATAGTCTATATGTTTAATAGTATAACGTTAGTCTATATGTTTAACAGCATAGGGCGGGTTGGTAGGTGTATTCTATATGTTTAATAGTATAACGTAAGTCTATATGTTTAATAGTATAACGTTAGTCTATATGTTTAACAGCTTTGTGCGGGTTGATCGGTGTATTCTATATGTTTAATAGTATAACGTTAGTCTATTTGTTTAGCACCATAGAGCGTGTTGATAGGTGTATTCTATATGTTTAACAGCATAGGGCAGGTTGATAGGTATATTCTATATGTTTAACAGCATAGGGCGTGTTGATAGGTGTATTCTATAGGTTTAACGGCATAGGGCGGGTTGATAGGTGTATTCTATATGTTTAACAGCATAGGGCGGGTTGATAGGTATAGTCTATATGTTTAATAGTATAACGTTAGTCAATATGTTTAATAGTATAACGTTAGTCTATATGTTTAACACCATAGGGCGTGTTGATAGGTGTATTCTATATGTTTAACAGTATAGGGTGTGTTGATAGGTATAATCGATATGTTTAATAGTATAAAGTCAGTCTATATGTTTAACAGCATAGGGCGGGTTGATATGTGTATTCTATATGTTTAATAGTATAACGTAAGGCTATATGTTTAACAGCATAGGGCGGGTTGATAGGTGTATTCTATATGTTTAATAGTATAACGTTAGTCTATATGTTTAACAGCATAAGGGTGGGTTGATAAGTGTATTCTATATGTTTAACAGCATAGGGCGTGTTGATAGGTGTATTCTATATGTTTAATAGTATAACGTAAGTCTATATGTTTAACAGCATAGGGCGTAGGTGTAGTCTATATGTTTAGTATGTAGTCTATATGTTTAACAGCATATGTTTAACAGGGCGTGTTGATAGGTGTATTTTATATGTTTAATAGTATGTTAGTCTATATGTTTAATAGTATAACGTAAGTCTATATGTTTAACAGCATAGGGCGGGTTGTGTTGATAGGTATGTATTCTATATGTTTAATAGTATAACGTTAGTCTATATGTTTAACAGCATAGGGTGGGTTGATAGGTGTATTCTATATGTTTAATAGTATAACGTTAGTCTATATGTTTAACAGCATAGGGGCGTGTTGATAGGTGTATTCTATATGTTTAACAGCATAGGGCGGGTTGATAGGTGTATTCTATATGTTTAATAGTATAACTTAAGTCTATATGTTTAACAGCATAGGGCAGGTGTATAGGTATATTCTATATGTTTAATAGTATAGCGTAAGTCTTTATGTTTAACAGCATAGGCGTGTTGATAGGTGTATTCTACAGGTTTAACGGCATAGGGCGGGTTAATAGGCGGGTATGATAGGGTGTATTCTATATGTTTAACAGCATAGGGCGGGTTGATAGGTGTAGTCTATATGTTTAATAGTATAACGTTAGTCTATATGTTTAATAGCATAAGGGTGGGTTGATAGGTGTATTCTATATGTTTAACAGCATAGGGCGTGTTGATAGGTGTATTCTATATGTTTAACAGCATAGTCTATATGTTTAACAGGGCGGGTTGATAGGTGTATTCTATATGTTTAATAGTATAACGTAAGTCTATATGTTTAACAGCATAGGGCGGTGTTGATAGGTGTAGTCTATATGTTTAATAGCATATATAAGTCTATATGTTTAATAGTATAACGTGATAGGTGCATTCTATATGTTTAACAGCATAGGGGCGTGTTGATAGGTGTATTCTATATGTTTAACAGCATAGGGCGGGTTGATAGGTATTCTATATGTTTAATAGTATAACGTTAGTCTATATGTTTAACAGCATAGGGCGGGTTGATAGGTGTATTCTATATGTTTAGTCTATATGTTTAACAGCATAGTGGGGTTGATAGGTGTATTCTATATGTTTAATAGTATAACGTTAGTCTATATGTTTAACAGCATAGGGCTGGTTGATAGGTGTATTCTATATGTTTAATAGTATAACGTAAGTCTATATGTTTAATAGTATGTAGTCTATATGTTTAACAGCATAGGGCGGGTTGATAGGTGTATTCTATATGTTTAACAGCATAGTGCGTTTGATATGTGTAGTCTATATGTTTTAGTATAACATTAGTCTATATGTTTAAGGTATATAGTCTATATGTTTAAAGAGCATAGGGTGGGTTGATAGGTGTATTCTATATGTTTAACAGTATAACGGTGTTGATAGGTGTATTCTATATGTTTAACAGCATAGGGCGGGTTGATAGGTGTATTCTATATGTTTAACAGCATAGGGCAGGTTGATAGGTATAGTCTATATGTTTAATAGTATAACGTTAGTCTATAGTTTATAACGTTAGTCTATATGTTTAACGTTAGTCTATAGGGCGTGTTGATAGGTGTAGGTTTAACAGCGGGTTAATAGGTATATCTATATGTTTAATAGTATAACGTAAGTCTATATGTTTAACAGCATAGGGTGGGTTGATAGGTGTATTCTATATGTTTAATGTATAACGTTAGTCTATATGTTTAACAGCATAGGGCGTGTTGATAGGTATAGGTGTATTCTATATGTTTAATAGTATAACGTTAGTCTATATGTTTAACAGCATAGGGCATGTTGATAGGTGTATTCTATATGTTTAACAGCATAGGGCGGGTTGATAGTGTATAATCTATATGTTTAATAGTTAAGTCTATATGTTTAACAGCATAGGGCGGGTTGATAGGTATAGGTCTATATGTTTAATAGTATCTCTATATGTTTAACAGCATAGGGGGTGTTGATAGGTATGTTTAACAGCTATATGTTTAATAGTATAACGTTAGTCTATATGTTTAATAGTATAACGTAAGTCTATATGTTTAACAGCATAGGGCGGGTTGATAGGTGTATTCTATATGTTTAATAGTATAACGTAAGTCTATATGTTTAACAGCATATAGTATTCTATATGTTTAACAGTATAGGGTGGGTTGATAGGTGTATTCTATATGTTTTAATAAGTTAGTCTATATTTTTAACAGCATAGGGCCGGTTGATAGGTGTATTCTATATGTTTAATAGTATAACGTAAGTCTATATGTTTAACAGCATAGGGCGTGTTGATAGGTGTATTCTATATGTTTAACAGCATAGGGCGGGTTGATAGGTATAGTCTATATGTTTAATAGTATAACGTTAGTCTATATGTTTAATAGTATAACGTTAGTCTATATGTTTAACAGCATAGGGCGGGTTGATAGGTGTATTCTATATGTTTAACAGCATAGGGCGGGTTGATCGGTGTATTCTATATGTTTAATATTATAACGTTAGTCTATTTGTTTAACAGCATAGGGCGGGTTGATAGGTGTATTCTATATGTTTGATAGGTGTATTCTATATGTTTAACAGCATAGGGCGGGTTGATAGGTGTATTCTATATGTTTAATAGTATAACTTAAGTCTATATGTTTAACAGCATAGGGCAGGTTATAGGTATATTCTATATGTTTAATAGGGCGGGTTAAGGTGTAGTCTATATGTTTAACAGCATAGGTTGCAGGTGTATTCTATATGTTTAATAGTATAACGTTAGTCTATATGTTTAATAGTATAACGTTAGTCTATATGTTTAACAGCATAGGGTGGGTTGATAGGTGTATTCTATATGTTTAATAGTATAGGGCGGGTTGATAAGTCTTTATGTTTAACAGCATAGGGCGTGTTGATAGGTGTATTCTATATTGCATAGGTTGATAGGTATAGTCTATATGTTTAATAGTATAACGTTAGTCTATATGTTTAATAGTATAACGTTAGTCTATATGTTTAACAGCATAGGGCGGGCGGGTTTAGGTATTATCTATATGTTTAATAGTATAACGTAAGTCTATATGTTTAACAGCATAGGGTGGGTTGATAGGTGTATTCTATATGTTTAATTGTATAACGTTAGTCTATATGTTTCACAGCATAGGGCGTGTTTAACAGTATAGGGATAGGTATAATCTATATGTTTAATTGTATAACGTTAGTCTATATGTTTAACAGCATAGGGCATGTTGATAGGTGTATTCTATATGTTTAACAGCATAGGGCGGGTTGATAGGTATAATCTATATGTTTAATAGTATAACGTAAGTCTATATGTTTAACGTCTATAGGGCATAGGGGTTGATAGGTATGATCTATATGTTTAATAGTATAATGTAGTCTATATGTTTAACAGCATAGGGGGTGTTGATAGGTATAACCTATATGTTTAATAGTATAACGTTAGTCTATATGTTTAATAGTATAACGTAAGTCTATATGTTTAACAGCATAGGGCGTGTTGATAGGTGTATTCTATATGTTTAATTTATAACGTAAGTCTATATGTTTAACAGCATAGGGCGTGTTGATATGTGTATTCTATATGTTTAACAGTATAGGGTGTGTTGATAGGTGTATTCTATATGTTTAATAGTATAACGTTAGTCTATATTGTTTAACAGCATAGGGCAGGTGTTGATAGGTGTATTCTATATGTTTAATAGTATAACGTAAGTCTTTATGTTTAACAGCATAGGGTGTGTTGATAGGTGTATTCTATATGTTTAACAGCATAGGGTCTATATGTTTAACAGCATAGGTATAGTCTATATGTTTAATAGTATAACGTTAGTCAATATGTTTAATAGTATAACGTTAGTCTATATGTTTAACAGCATAGGGCGGGTTGGTAGGTGTATTCTATATGTTTAACAGCATAGGGCGGGTTGATCGGTGTATTCTATATGTTTAATATTATAACGTTAGTCTATTTGTTTAACACCATAGGGCGTGTTGATAGGTGTATTCTATATGTTTAACAGCATAGGGCGGGTTGATCGGTGTATTCTATATGTTTAATAGTATAACTTAAGTCTATATGTTTAACAGCATAGGGCAGGTGTATAGGTATATTCTATATGTTTAATAGTATAGCGTAAGTCTTTATGTTTAACAGCATAGGGCGGGTTGATAGGTGTATTCTATATGTTTAACAGCATAGGGCGGGTTGATAGGTGTATTCTATATGTTTAATAGTATAACGTTAGTCTATATGTTTAACAGCATAAGGGTGGGTTGATAGGTGTATTCTATATGTTTAACAGCATAGGGCGTGTTGATAGGTGTATTCTATATGTTTAATAGTATAAAGTAAGTCTATATGTTTAACAGCATAGGGCGTGTTGATCGGTGTAGTCTATATGTTTAATAGTATAACGTAAGTCTATATGTTTAACAGCATAGGGCGTGTTGATCGGTGTAGTCTATATGTTTAATACTATAACGTAAGTCCATATGTTTAACAGCACAAGGGCGGGTTGATAGGTGCATTCTATATGTTTAACAGCATAGGGCGTGTTGATAGGTGTATTCTATATGTTTAAGAGCATAGGGCGGGTTGATAGGTGTATTCTATATGTTTAATAGTATAACGTTAGTCTATATGTTTAACAGCATAGGGCGGGTTCATAGGTGTATTCTATATGTTTAATAGTATAACGTAAGTCTATATGTTTAACAGCATAGGGCGTGTTGATAGGTGTATTCTATATGTTTAATAGTATAACGTTGGTCTATATGTTTAACAGCATAGGGCGGGTTGATAGGTGTATTCTATATGTTTAATAGTATAACGTAAGTCTATATGTTTAATAGAATAACGTAAGTCTATATGTTTGACAGCATAGGGCGTGTTGATAGGTGTATTCTATATGTTTAGCAGCATAGTGCGTGTTGATATGTGTATTCTATATGTTTAATAGTATAACGTTAGTCTATATGTTTAATAGTATAACGTTAGTCTATATGTTTAAGAGCATAGGGTGGGTTGGTATGTGTATTCAATATGTTTAATAGTATAACGTTAGTCTATATGTTTAACAGCATAGGGCCGGTTGATAGGTGTATTCTATTTGTTTAATAGAATAACGTAAGTCTTTATGTTTAACAGCATAGGGTGTGTTGATAGGTGTATTCTATATGTTTAACAGCATAGGGCAGGTTGATAGGTATAGTCTATGTGTTTAATAGTATAACGTTAGTCTATATGTTTAATAGTATAACGTTAGTCTTTATGTTTAACAGCATAGGGCGTGTTGATAGGTGTATTCTATATGTTTAAGAGCATAGGGCAGGTTGATAGGTATAGTCTATATGTTTAATAGTATAACGTTAGTCTATATGTTTAATAGTATAACGTTAGTCTATAAGTTTAACGGCATAGGGCGGGTTAATAGGTATTATCTATATGTTTAATAGTATAACGTAAGTCTATATGTTTAACAGCATAGGGTGGGTTGATAGGTGTATTCTATATGTTTAATTGTATAACGTTAGTCTATATGTTTCACAGCATAGGGCGTGTTGATAGGTATAATCTATATGTTTAATTGTATAACGTTAGTCTATATGTTTAACAGCATAGGGCATGTTGATAGGTGTATTCCTTATGTTTAACAGCATAGGGCGGGTTGATAGGTATAATCTATATGTTTAATAGTATAACGTAAGTCTATATGTTTAACGTTATAGGGCGGGTTGATAGGTATGATCTATATGTTTAATAGTATAATGTAAGTCTATATGTTTAACAGCATAGGGGGTGTTGATAGGTATAACCTATATGTTTAATAGTATAACGTTAGTCTATATGTTTAATAGTATAACGTAAGTCTATATGTTTAACAGCATAGGGCGTGTTGATAGGTGTAGTCTATATGTTTAATAGTATAACGTAAGTCTATATGTTTAACAGCATAGGGCGTGTTGATATGTGTATTCTATATGTTTAACAGTATAGGGTGTGTTGATAGGTGTATTCTATATGTTTAATAGTATAACGTTAGTCTATATGTTTAACAGCATAGGGCCGGTTGATAGGTGTATTCTATTTGTTTAATAGAATAACGTAAGTCTTTATGTTTAACAGCATAGGGTGTGTTGATAGGTGTATTCTATATGTTTAACAGCATAGGTATAGTCTATATGTTGATAGGTATAGTCTATATGTTTAATAGTATAACGTTAGTCTATATGTTATAGGTGTATTCTATATGTTTTTAATATGTTTAATAGTATAACGTTTAACGGCGTTGATAGGTGTCTATATGTTTAACAGCATAGGGCGGGTTAGGTATAGTCTATATGTTTAATGTATATTCTATATGTTTAACAGCATAGGGCGGGTTATAGGTGTATTCTATATGTTTAATAGTATAACGTAAGTCTATATGTTTAATAGTATAACGTTAGTCTATATGTTTAACAGCTTTGTGCGGGTTGATCGGTGTATTCTATATGTTTAATAGTATAACGTTAGTCTATTTGTTTAGCACCATAGAGCGTGTTGATAGGTGTATTCTATATGTTTAACAGCATAGGGCAGGTTGATAGGTATATTCTATATGTTTAACAGCATAGGGCGTGTTGATAGGTGTATTCTATAGGTTTAACGGCATAGGGCGGGTTGATAGGTGTATTCTATATGTTTAACAGCATAGGGCGGGTTGATAGGTATAGTCTATATGTTTAATAGTATAACGTTAGTCAATATGTTTAATAGTATAACGTTACATTACATTACATTTACATTTAAGTCATTTAGCAGACGCTCTTATCCAGAGCGACTTACAAATTGGTGAATTCACCTTCTGACATCCAGTGGAACAGCCACTTTACAATAGTGCATCTAAATCATTAAGGGGGGGGTGAGAAGGATTACTTATCTTATCCTAGGTATTCCTTGAAGAGGTGGGGTTTCAGGTGTCTCCGGAAGGTGGTGATTGACTCCGCTGTCCTGGCGTCGTGAGGGAGTTTGTTCCACCATTGGGGGGCCAGAGCAGCGAACAGTTTTGACTGGGCTGAGCGGGAACTGTACTTCCTCAATGGTAGGGAGGCGAGCAGGCCAGAGGTGGATGAACGCAGTGCCCTTGCTTGGGTGTAGGGCCTGATCAGAGCCTGGAGGTACTGCGGTGCCGTTCCCCTCACAGCTCCGTAGGCAAGCACCATGGTCTTGTAGCGGATGCGAGCTTCAACTGGAAGCCAGTGGAGAGAGCGGAGGAGCGGGGTGACGTGAGAGAACTTGGGAAGGTTGAACACCAGACGGGCTGCGGCGTTCTGGATGAGTTGTAGGGGTTTAATGGCACAGGCAGGGAGCCCAGCCAACAGCGAGTTGCAGTAATCCAGACGGGAGATGACAAGTGCCTGGATTAGGACCTGCGCCGCTTCCTGTGTGAGGCAGGGTCGTACTCTGCGGATGTTGTAGAGCATGAACCTACAGGAACGGGCCACCGCCATGATGTTGGTTGAGAACGACAGGGTGTTGTCCAGGATCACGCCAAGGTTCTTAGCGCTCTGGGAGGAGGACACAATGGAGTTGTCAACCGTGATGGCGAGATCATGGAACGGGCAGTCCTTCCCCGGGAGGAAGAGCAGCTCCGTCTTGCCGAGGTTCAGCTTGAGGTGGTGATCCGTCATCCACACTGATATGTCTGCCAGACATGCAGAGATGCGATTCGCCACCTGGTCATCAGAAGGGGAGTCTATATGTTTAACAGCATAGGGCGGGTTGGTAGGTGTATTCTATATGTTTAATAGTGTGACGTAAGTCTATATGTTTAACACCATAGGGCGTGTTGATAGGTGTATTCTATATGTTTAACAGTATAGGGTGTGTTGATAGGTATAATCGATATGTTTAATAGTATAAAGTCAGTATATATGTTTAACAGCATAGGGCGGGTTGATATGTGTATTCTATATGTTTAATAGTATAACGTAAGTCTATATGTTTAACAGCATAGGGCGGGTTGATAGGTGTATTCTATATGTTTAATAGTATAACGTTAGTCTATATGTTTAACAGCATAAGGGTGGGTTGATAAGTGTATTCTATATGTTTAACAGCATAGGGCGTGTTGATAGGTGTATTCTATATGTTTAATAGTATACGTAAGTCTAAGTCTATATGTTTAACAGCATAGGCGTGTTGATAGGTGTAGTCTATATGTTTAATAGTATAACGTAAGTCTATATGTTTAACAGCATAGGGTGTGTTGATAGGTGTATTTTATATGTTTAACAGTATAACGTTAGTCTATATGTTTAATAGTATAACGTAAGTCTATATGTTTAACAGCATAGGGCGGGTTGGTAGGTGTATTCTATATGTTTAATAGTATAACGTTAGTCTATATGTTTAATAGTATAACGTAAGTCTATATGTTTAACAGCATAGGGCGGGTTGATAGGTGCATTCTATATGTTTAACAGCATAGGGCGTGTTGATAGGTGTATTCTATATGTTTAAGAGCATAGGGCGGGTTGATCGGGGTATTCTATATGTTTAATAGTATAACGTTAGTCTATATGTTTAACAGCATAGGGCAAGTTCATAGGTGTATTCTATATGTTTAATAGTCTAACGTAAGTCTATATGTATAACAGCATAGGGTGGGTTGATAGGTGTATTCTATATGTTTAACAGCATAGGGCGTGTTGATAGGTGTATTCTATATGTTTAATAGTATAACGTAAGTCTATATGTTTAACAGCATAGGGCGTGTTGATCGGTGTAGTCTATATGTTTAATAGTATAACGTAAGTCTATATGTTTAACAGCATAGGGCGGGTTGGTAGGTGTATTCTATATGTTTAATAGTATAACGTTAGTCTATATGTTTAATACTATAACGTAAGTCCATATGTTTAACAGCACAAGGGCGGGTTGATAGGTGCATTCTATATGTTTAACAGCATAGGGCGTGTTGATAGGTGTATTCTATATGTTTAAGAGTATAGGGCGGGTTGATAGGTGTATTCTATATGTTTGATAGGTGTATGTAAGTCTATATGTTTTAGGGTATCTATATGTTTAATAGTATAACGTTAGTCTATATGTTTAACAGCATAGGGCGGGTTCATAGGTGTATTCTATATGTTTAATAGTATAACGTAAGTCTATATGTTTAACAGCATAGGGCGGGTTGATAGGTGTATTCTATATGTTTAATAGTATAACGTTGGTCTATATGTTTAACAGCATAGGGCGGGTTGATAGGTGTATTCTATATGTTTAAGAGCATAGGGCGGGTTGATAGGTATAGTCTATATGTTTAATAGTATAACGTTAGTCTATATGTTTAATAGTATAACGTTAGTCTATATGTTTAACAGCATAGGGCGGGTTGGTAGGTGTATTCTATATGTTTAATAGTATAACGTAAGTCTATATGTTTAACAGCATAGGGTGTGTTGATAGGTGTATTCTATATGTTTAGCAGCATAGTGCGTGTTGATAGGTGTATTCTATATGTTTAATAGTATAACGTTAGTCTATATGTTTAATAGTATAACGTTAGTCTATAAGTTTAACGGCATAGGGCGGGTTGATAGGTATTATCTATTTGTTTAATAGTATAACGTAAGTCTATATGTTTAACAGCATAGGGTGGGTTGATAGGTGTATTCTATATGTTTAATTGTATAACGTTAGTCTATATGTTTCACAGCATAGGGCGTGTTGATAGGTATAATCTATATGTTTAATTGTATAACGTTAGTCTATATGTTTAACAGCATAGGGCATGTTGATAGGTGTATTCCTTATGTTTAACAGCATAGGGCGGGTTGATAGGTATAATCTATATGTTTAATAGTATAACGTAAGTCTATATGTTTAACGTTATAGGGCGGGTTGATAGGTATGATCTATATGTTTAATAGTATAATGTAAGTCTATATGTTTAACAGCATAGGGGGTGTTGATAGGTATAACCTATATGTTTAATAGTATAACGTTTGTCTATATGTTTAATAGTATAATGTCAGTCTATATGTTTAACAGCATAGGGCGTGTTGATATGTGTATTCTATATGTTTAACAGTATAGGGTGTGTTGATAGGTGTATTCTATATGTTTAATAGTATAACGTTAGTCTATATGTTTAACAGCATAGGGCGGGTTGATAGGTGTAATCTATATGTTTAATAGTATAACGTAAGTCTATATGTTTAACAGCATAGGGCGTGTTGATATGTGTATTCTATATGTTTAACAGTATAGGGTGTGTTGATAGGTGTATTCTATATGTTTAATAGTATAACGTTAGTCTATGTGTTTAACAGCATAGGGCCGGTTTATAGGTGTATTCTATTTGTTTAATAGAATAACGTAAGTCTATATGTTTAATAGTATAACGTAAGTCTATATGTTTAACAGCATAGGGCTTGTTGATAGGTGTATTCTATATGTTGATCAGCATAGGGCGGGTTGGTAGGTGTATTCTATATGTTTAATAGTATAACGTAAGTCTTTATGTTTAACAGCATAGGGTGTGTTGATAGGTGTATTCTATATGTTTAACAGCATAGGGCAGGTTGATAGGTATAGTCTATATGTTTAATAGTATAACGTTAGTCTATATGTTTAATAGTATAACGTTAGTCTATATGTTTAACAGCATAGGGCGGGTTGGTAGGTGTATTCTATATGTTTAACAGCATAGGGCAGGTTGATAGGTATAATCTACATGTTTAATAGTATAACGTAAGTCTATACGTTTAACGGCATAGGGCGTGTTGATAGGTGTATTCTATATGTTTAACAGCATAGGGCGGGTTGATTGGTATAGTCTATATGTTTAATAGTATAACGTTAGTCTATATGTTTAACAGCATAGGGCGGGTTGGTAGGTGTATTCTATATGTTTAATAGTATAACGTAAGTCTATATGTTTAATAGTATAACGTTAGTCTATATGTTTAACAGCTTTGTGCGGGTTGATCGGTGTATTCTATATGTTTAATAGTATAACGTTAGTCTATTTGTTTAGCACCATAGAGCGTGCTGATAGGTGTATTCTATATGTTTAACAGCATAGGGCAGGTTGATAGGTATATTCTATATGTTTAACAGCATAGGGCGTGTTGATAGGTGTATTCTATAGGTTTAACGGCATAGGGCGGGTTGATAGGTGTATTCTATATGTTTAACAGCATAGGGCGGGTTGATAGGTATAGTCTATATGTTTAATAGTATAACGTTAGTCTATATGTTTAATAGTATAACGTTAGTCTATATGTTTAACAGCATAGGGCGGGTTGGTAGGTGTATTCTATATGTTTAATAGTGTGACGTAAGTCTATATGTTTAACACCATAGGGCGTGTTGATAGGTGTATTCTATATGTTTAACAGTATAGGGTGTGTTGATAGGTATAATCGATATGTTTAATAGTATAAAGTCAGTCTATATGTTTAACAGCATAGGGCGGGTTGATATGTGTATTCTATATGTTTAATAGTATAACGTAAGTCTATATGTTTAACAGCATAGGGCGGGTTGATAGGTGTATTCTATATGTTTAATAGTATAACGTTAGTCTATATGTTTAACAGCATAAGGGTGGGTTGATAAGTGTATTCTATATGTTTAACAGCATAGGGCGTGTTGATAGGTGTATTCTATATGTTTAATAGTATAACGTAAGTCTATATGTTTAACAGCATAGGGCGTGTTGATAGGTGTAGTCTATATGTTTAATAGTATAACGTAAGTCTATATGTTTAACAGCATAGGGCGTGTTGATAGGTGTATTTTATATGTTTAATAGTATAACGTTAGTCTATATGTTTAATAGTATAACGTAAGTCTATATGTTTAACAGCATAGGGCGGGTTGGTAGGTGTATTCTATATGTTTAATAGTATAACGTTAGTCTATATGTTTAATAGTATAACGTAAGTCTATATGTTTAACAGCATAGGGCGGGTTGATAGGTGCATTCTATATGTTTAACAGCATAGGGCGTGTTGATAGGTGTATTCTATATGTTTAAGAGCATAGTGCGGGTTGATCGGTGTATTCTATATGTTTAATAGTATAACGTTAGTCTATATGTTTAACAGCATAGGGCGGGTTCATAGGTGTATTCTATATGTTTAATAGTATAACGTAAGTCTATATGTTTAACAGCATAGGGTGGGTTGATAGGTGTATTCTATATGTTTAATAGTATAACGTTAGTCTATATGTATAACAGCATAGGGCGGGTTGATAGGTGTATTCTATATGTTTAATAGTATAACGTTAGTCAATATGTATAACAGCATAGGGCGGGTTGATAGGTGTATTCAATATGTTTAATAGTATAACATAAGTCTTTATGTTTAACAGCATAGTGCGTGTTGATAGGTGTATTCTATATGTTTAAGAGCATAGGGCGGGTTGATAGGTATAGTCTATATGTTTAATAGTATAACGTTAGTCTCTATGTTTAATAGTATAACGTTAGTCTATATGTTTAACATCATAAGGCGGGTTGGTAGGTGTATTCTATATGTTTAATAGTATAACGTAAGTCTATATGTTTAACAGCAAAGGGTGTGTTGATAGGTGTATTCTATATGTTTAACAGCATAGTGCGTGTTGATAGGTGTATTCTATATGTTTAATAGTATAACGTAAGTCTATATGTTTAATAGTATAACGTTAGTCTATAAGTTTAACGGCATAGGGCGGGTTGATAGGTATGATCTATATGTTTAATAGTATAACGTAAGTCTATATGTTTAACAGCATAGGGCGTGTTGATAGGTGTAGTCTATATGTTTAATAGTATAACGTTAGTCTATATGTTTAATAGTATAACGTTAGTCTATATGTTTAACAGCATAGGGCATGTTGATAGGTGTATTCCTTATGTTTAACAGCATAGGGCGGGTTGATAGGTATAATCTATATGTTTAATAGTATAACGTAAGTCTATATGTTTAACGGCATAGGGCGGGTTGATAGGTGTGATCTATATGTTTAATAGTATAACGTAAGTCTATATGTTTAACAGCATAGGGGGTGTTGATAGGTGTATTCTATATGTTTAATAGTATAACGTAAGTCTATATGTTTAATAGTATAACGTTAGTCTATATGTTTAACAGCATAGGGCGGGTTGATATGTGTATTCTATATGTTTAATAGCACGGTCACCACCGATAAATCCATGATTATCGAAAACTTCAACAAGCATTTCTCAACGGCTGGCCATGCCTTCCACCTGGCTACTCCAACCTCGGCCAACAGCTCCGCCCCCACCGCAGCTTCTCGCCCAAGCCCTTCCAGGTTCTCCTTTACCCAAATCCAGATAGCAGATGTTCTGAAAGAGCTGCAAAACCTGGACCCATACAAATCAGCTGGGCTTGACAATCTGGACCCTCTATTTCTGAAACTATCCACCGCCATTTTCGCAACCCCTATTACCAGCCTGTTCAACCTCTCTTTCATATCGTCTGAGATCCCCAAGGATTGGAATGCTGCCGCAGTCATCCCCCTCTTCAAAGGGGGAGACACCCTGGACCCAAACTGTTACAGACCTATATCCATCCTGCCCTGCCTATGTAAGGTCTTCGAAAGCCAAGTCAACAAACAGGTCACTGACCATCTCGAATCCCACCATACCTTCTCCGCTGTGCAATCTGGTTTCCGAGCCGGTCACGGGTGCACCTCAGCCACACTCAAGGTACTAAACGATATCATAACCGCCATCGATAAAAGACAGTACTGTGCAGCCGTCTTCATCGACCTTGCCAAGGCTTTCGACTCTGTCAATCACCATATTCTTATTGGCAGACTCAGTAGCCTCGGTTTTTCGGATGACTGCCTTGCCTGGTTCACCAATTACTTTGCAGACAGAGTTCAGTGTGTCAAATCGGAGGGCATGCTGTCCGGTCCTCTGGCAGTCTCTATGGGGGTGCCACAGGGTTCAATTCTCGGGCCGACTCTTTTCTCTGTATATATCAATGATGTTGCTCTTGCTGCGGGCGATTCCCTGATCCACCTCTACGCAGACGACACCATTCTATATACTTCCGGCCCGTCCTTGGACACTGTGCTATCTAACCTCCAAACGAGCTTCAATGCCATACAACACTCCTTCCGTGGCCTCCAACTGCTCTTAAACGCTAGTAAAACCAAATGCATGCTTTTCAACCGATCGCTGCCTGCACCCGCATGCCCGACGAGCATCACCACCCTGGATGGTTCCGACCTTGAATATGTGGACACCTATAAGTACCTAGGTGTCTGGCTAGACTGTAAACTCTCCTTCCAGACTCATATCAAACATCTCCAATCGAAAATCAAATCAAGAGTCGGCTTTCTATTCCGCAACAAAGCCTCCTTCACTCACGGCGCCAAACTTACCCTAGTAAAACTGACTATCCTACCGATCCTCGACTTCGGCGATGTCATCTACAAAATTGCCTCCAACACTCTACTCAGCAAACTGGATGCAGTTTATCACAGTGCCATCCGTTTTGTCACTAAAGCACCTTATACCACCCACCACTGCGACTTGTATGCTCTAGTTGGCTGGCCCTCGCTACATATTCGTCGCCAGACCCACTGGCTCCAGGTCATCTACAAGTCCATGCTAGGTAAAGCTCCGCCTTATCTCAGTTCACTGGTCACGATGGCAACACCCATCCGTAGCACGCGCTCCAGCAGGTGTATCTCACTGATCATCCCTAAAGCCAACACCTCATTTGGCCGACTTTCGTTCCAGTACTCTGCTGCCTGTGACTGGAACGAATTGCAAAAATCCCTGAAGTTGGAGACTTTTATCTCCCTCACCAACTT
Organism: Oncorhynchus masou masou; assembly: GCF_036934945.1. Lineage (NCBI taxonomy): Eukaryota > Metazoa > Chordata > Actinopteri > Salmoniformes > Salmonidae > Oncorhynchus > Oncorhynchus masou. Next base: position 40,764,988 of record NC_088230.1, read on the forward strand.
CAAACGTGCTATCCGAGCAGCTAACCGATCGCTGCAGCTGTACATAGTCTATTGGTAAATAGCCCACCCCTTTTCACCTACCTTATCCCCACACTGTTTTTATTTATTTACTTTTCTGCTCTTTTGCACACCAGTATCTCTACCTGTACATGACCATCTGATCATTTATCACTCCAGTGCTAATCTGCAAAATTGTAATTATTCGTCTACCTCCTCATGCCTTTTGCACACAATGTATATAGACTCGCCTTTTTTGTACTGTGTTATTGACTTGTTAATTGTTTACTCCATGTGTAACTCTGTGTTGTCTGTTCACACTGCTAAGCTTTATCTTGGCCAGGTCGCAGTTGCAAATGAGAACTTGTTCTCAACTAGCCTACCTGGTTAAATAAAGGTGAAATAAATAAAAAATAAAATAAAAAAATAAATTGGATCATTCAGAGATCCTCACTGAACTTCTGGAGAGAGTTTGCTGCACTGAAAGTAAAGGGGCTGAATAATTTTGCACGCCCAATTTTTCAGTTTTTGATTTGTTAAAAAAGTTTGAAATATCCAATAAATGTTGTTCCACTTCATGATTGTGTCCCACTTGTTGTTGATTCTTCACAAAAAAATATAGTTTTATATATTTATGTTTGAAGCCTGAAATGTGGCAAAAGGTCGCAAAGTTCAAGGGGGCCGAATACTTTCTGCACTGTAGTTTACCAATTAAATAGTCAGAATGAGATGTGGATATACTCGGTTTACAAATCCCAAAATGAATAAATGATCTCACTCCAATACATTTTTATAAAAAGTTAGCAAAAATTGATAAAATCCTGCTATCATGGAAAGGAAAATACCAGTCTATTTGTGGAGAAATCACCCTGATTAACTCTGTAGTCATATCACAGTTTACCTATTGCTTATGGTTTTGCCTACACCTAGTGACCTGCTTTTTAAATTATATGAACAAAAAATATTCAATTTTATTTGGAACGGAAAGCCAGACAAAATTAAAAGGGCCTATTTATATAACGAATATGAATTCGGAGGGCAGAAATTATTTAATATTAAAGCATTAGACCTCTCACTAAAGGCATCAGTCATACAAAAGTTATACTTAAATCCAAACTGGTTCTCTAGTAGATTGGTATGAATGTCTCATCCTATATTCAGGAAGGGCCTTTTTCCCTTTATTCAGATTCCATCTGCTCACTTTCGGGTTGTTTGAAAAGGAAATAATCTCCAAAATATCATTATTTTTTAAACCAGCCTTATAAAGTTGGTTACAATTTCAGTTTAATCCACCTGAAAAGACAGAACAAATAATGCAACAAATATCGTGGTTAAACTCAAATCTACTAATAGAAAAAAAACATATTTTTCAAAGAAATGTAAAAACAAAGGTATAATTTTAGTGAATGATATCACAATTAGGACTGGTGGAGTTATGTCATACATGGGGCGGCATGGTAGCCTAGTGGTTAGAGCGTTGGACTAGTAACCGGAAGGTTGCGAGTTCAAACCCCCAAACTGACAAGGTACAAATCTGTTGTTCTGCCCCTGAACAGGCAGGTAACCCACTGTTCCCAGGCAGTCATTGAAAATAAGAATTTGTTCTTAACTGACTTGCCTGGTTAAATAAATAAATAAATAAAAAAGCATGCAGCTAACACGGACATGTCTGCTCTACCCAAAATTACAACCATTAATTGCAGCATTACCACAAAACTTTAAGAGACAAGAAAAAGGGGAAAAAAGTAAGGAACTTGTATGTCGGCACTGTATTAAAGAACATAAATGGGTAAAGAATAGTGTGATATATAAAAGCATATACCAATTGAATTTAAGGACCATATAGCTGTACCATATAAATTGCAAAACAGTTGGGAAGAGATTTTCGATATACCCATTCCATGGCACATGGTTTATGAATTGATACACAAAATAACGCAGGATTCAAAACTTCTAATTCTTCCATTTAAATTACTATACAAAATTATTGCAACCAATAGAATGTTATATATATGGGGGATACAATCTTCTCAGTTCTGAAGATTTTGCTGTGAGGAGTCAGAGTCATTAGATCATTTATTTTGGTATTGTAGCTCGTTTTTGGTCATTGGTCCAGGAATGGCTGAAGAATTGCAACATTTGCCTAGAACTAATGCTGCAGATAGCAATACTGGGTGATTTGAAAACCCATAGTCATTCAATCCATAAAATAATTATTTTAGCAAAAACATTTATTTTTAATTTACAATCTGTAGAAGCTATGAGAATAAAAAGGTTCAGTACTTTTGTGAAGCATCACAGCACAATAGAAAAATATATGGCAAATAGAAATTTAAAATGGAGGATGTTGAGAGATAGTTGGTAGGGGTTGAAAGGAGGGACTAATAACAAGATAACCAATGTAAAACATATGGGATCTGTAAAATGTATATAGGTTGAGAAATGTTGTGAAATAGCACAGTTACAAATAGAAATCAAACTGGATGGACATCAGAAATAGAGTATGGAATAAAAGCAAACAAATAGAACTATTGTAAAATAGATTGTGTCTATAAAATGTGTATAAGATGTATAAACTGAAGATAGAAGCCTAAGTGTTTATTAGTTTACTCCAATTAGGGGAAGGGTAGTAGGGTTTGCGGGGAATAGTAAAGGTATATTCTTAAAAAAGTATGTATATCTATATAGGTATGTGTATGTGTATATGTATGCATATGGATATATTTACCCAAAAAATATAAGGGGATTGGAAATTATGCAGACAATTACATTGATGGAAGCATCATTCCGCAATATTAAGCTGATCCACCCTTAAAAAAAGTATAGGGTGAGTCTATAGGGTTAGTCTATATGGTTAACAGTATAGTGTTAATTAATGGGGTTAGTCTATACGGTTAACAGTGTAGGGTGAGTCTATAGGGTTAGTATGTATGGTTAAAAGTATAGGGTTAGTCTATATGGTTAACAGTATAGGGTTAGTATATATGGTTAACAGTATAGAGTTAGTCTATATGGTTAACAGTATAGGGTTAGTATATATGGTTAACGGTATAGGGTTAGTCTATATGGTTAACAGTATAGAGTTAGTCTAAAGGGTTAACAGTATAGAGTTAGTCTAAAGGGTTAACCGTATAGGGTTCATCTACGTACATGGTAAACAGTATAGGGTTAGTCTATATGGTTAACAGTATAGGGTTAATCTACATGGTTAACAGTATAGGGTTAGTCTATATGGTTAACAGTATAGGGTTAGTATATATGGTTAACGGTATAGGGTTAGTCTATTGGGTTAGTCTATAGGGTTAGCCAATTTATTTCCCAGAAGTAGCCATATAGTTTGGTCACTTATTTTGACACTACAAGTCCTCTAGAAGTCATAACGCAACAGATGTCATCAAAGCGCGCAACATAACAGTTTACTGTCTACACTCGGTTTGTTGTTTTTATGAAATAGTTTAAATTAAAACATTTTTAATCATAGCTAAAGTTTGTATTGCTATGGATTCCGCAACGAGGTCAGCATTTATAGCTGGGACTACAAGTTTGTGTTCCGGATTCCTGTTAAGTATCACTTAAATACTAGCCATCATGAAAGCAGAGCAGGCTAACACTAGCAGTGCTAGTTTAGCGTTTTTTTTGTTCACAGCTGGACACAAATGTCAGGAGTGAGATGTTTTCCACACAATCACAAGATGAAGATAAGGTGCAACTGGAAAATGGACAGGGATTTGTCTGCCCTAAATACACCACCATCCAGCATCTTAGGAAGAGATCCCCCGGCTGTTAGCTCGGCTCGACTTAGGGAGGACTACAGAAAAAGCATCTTACACCCTCACTAGCACAGGGAAGAGAATAGTTATCTCTGGCCCCCTCCCATGCTACCGAAAAGGTTCAGAACGTTTTAGCCGACTCTGCCCTGAACAAGTGCATGATTATTTTTTTTGCAATGACAGGAATGTCTATTTTTGTGACAACTTTGATTTGCTGTGGGAGCAACCATCACCTTTAAAAAGAGATGGGATTCACCCTAACCACAGGAGTTATTTCCAACAACATCGCAAACAATTTTCTTAGATACATTGCTTGAACAGCATTGTTGGTTAAGTAAGCATTTTAATGTAAGTTCTACAACTGTTGTATTTGGCGAATGTGAAAAATAAAATTTGATTTGATTTTGATTTGATCCAGTTGCAGCGGGAGGCGTTCAGTGCCAGGGTCCTTAGCTGAGTGATGGGTTTTGAGGGCACTATGGTATAGGAGTATAGTGTTGGTCTATAGGGTTAGTCTATATGTTTAACAGTATAGGGTCAGTAAATAGGGTTAGTATATAGGGTTGGACTACAGGGTTTGTCTATATGTTTAGTATAAAGGATTAGTCTATATGTTTAGTATATAGGGTTAGTCTATATGTTTAATAGTATAGAGTTAGTCTATATGATTAATCTACATGTTTAACAGTATAGGGTTAGTCTATAGAGTGGTCTATGTGTTTACTATTAAACATATAGACTAACCCTATACTGTTAAACATATAGACTAACCGTATAATGTTACATTTATAGACTAACAATATAGACTAAACCTATATGGTTAAACATATAGACAACCCTATAGACTAACCCTATACTGTTAAATATATAGACTAATCATATAGACTAACCCTATACTATTAAACATATAGACTAACCCTATCATGTTATAGTTATAATATGTTTATCAGTATAGGGTTTGTCTATAGAGTTAGTCTATATGTTTAACAGTACAGGGTTAGTGTATATGGTTAGTCTATATGTTTAACACTATATGGTTAATCTATACTTTTAACATTGCAGGGTTAGTCTATAGGGTTAGTCTATGTGTTTAACATTGTAGGGTAAGTCTTTGTGGTTGTCTATAAATGTAACAGTATAAGGTTAATCTATATTTTTAACAATGCAGAGTTAGTCTGTAGGGTAGTGTCACGACTTCCACCGAAGTCGGTCCCTCTCCTTGTTCGGGCTGTGTTCGGTAGTCGATGTCACCGGCCTTCTAGCCATCGCTGATCCACTTTTCATTTTCCATTTGTTTTGTCTTTGTCTTACACACCTGGTTTCAATTCCCCAATTACTTGTTCATTATTTACCCTCTGTTCCCCCATGTTTGTTTGTGAGTAATTGTTTATTGTATTGCTGTCCGTATTTTTGACCTTGTATTTATTCAACGTGTATTGTTATATTATTGAGTAAAATCACTTTCATTACTCATATCTGCTGTCCTGCGCCTGACTCATCTCACCAGCTACACACAGATGCATTACAGGTAGTCTATATGTTAAACATATAGATTAACCATATATTGTTAAACATTGCAGGGTTCGTCTGTAGGGTTAATCTATATGTTTAACAGTATAGGGTTAGTCTGTAAGGTTAATCTATATGTTTAACAGTATAGGGTTAATCTGTAGGGTTAATCTATATGTTTAACAGTATAGGGTTAGTCTGTAGGGTTAATCTATATGTTTAACAGTATAGGGTTGGTCTGTAGGGTTAATCTATATGGTTAATCTATATGTTAAGGGATTTTAGTGGACCTCTGGACTATTTACCTTTCTGTCCTGCCTGAACAGGTGATTTTTAAAGCCTATTTAACTGACAGGGTAGGCCCGTCATTGTAATTAAGAATTTGTGCTTAAAACGAACTTGCCTATTCAAATAAAGGTTACACAACAAAATATTAAGTTTAAGCCTTTTTAACTAGGTTTCAAATTAATATATTGTTAGATGTAACCCAATCTACCTTCATTCCGGAGTGTCTTCAGAAACACAGCACTTTGACTGGGCCATGACCAGCTGGCTGCCCGGGCTTACAGGCAGCTCCTTATAACGACTACATGATGACTTTATGGGTATGAGACTATGACTGAGGGATAGCCTATGACTGAGGGGTACAGGTGAGGGGTGAGGGTTAGCCCATGGGTTGGCGGTAAGGGGGAGGAGTGAGGGGAGGGGTAAGGGTGATGGGTGAGGGTAGGGTTTAGGGTGAAGACTGAGGGTAGGCTGGGATGGAGTTTCGAGAGACATGAACCAAGAGTTTTAACTAAATCTACAGCGCAATTATAGTTATTAATTAAAACAATAAAACATCCTAATTACAAATAAAAGCCAGAAACTACACTATTAACGAGACATTACAATCTGTAGGCCTATGTGTTTATGTTTGGGCTGTTGGTGTGTGTAAATAGTGCATTGCTAATGTTGTTAATACTACATCCATATTAGAAGACCATAACACCTGTTTGTTTGAATGGGCTCTGGCCTCTTGGCTACAGGCTTCATTTAAATACTGACCACTGTTTCCTGCTCCACACCTTTTGCTCTGTGAAATAGATGTTGTTTAAATCTGTAAATAAAACAGGCATTGATTATGATCCCCCTCCCTCCTCCTCCTCCTCTTCCATTTTAGCAACCTGGCTAACATCCCATTACTGTACTATGTAGGTCAGTACCAGGCTGTTGTCATGGCGGTTGTTATGTCGCCTTAAAGTAATAATTGAGACTGACCGAGACTTTTATAGTGGCTAGCGGTGGAAAGGTCATAGACGCTCACGGACTTATGAGTTCGGTGTCCGACTGTTTACAACAACTTTGCCACATGCACTCACCACAGTTCTCGACACAACACAGTCCTCAACATAACACAATCCACAGAACAAAACAGGCCTCAGCACATCGTTTAATACAACACATTAATATCCAACCTACAGGCATGCATCCCATAAAATAGCTATTCTAGAAATTATTAATTTTAAATATTTTCTTAAATGTGTATTTTTTTTCTTAGATTGTGATGTTGTCTGTTTTAGTAGTAGTATTTGTATGCTATTGATGTCGATATTGTTGATTGATCAAATTGTTAACATATTGTTGATTTAGGCTAATTTGAACATGCTCGACTGGTGAGAATTAGCTTTAAATTGATACATATTGACATTGGTGTGATAAAATGTGGATTGATTTGTACTGTCTCTGTCAAATAAGTTCAATGAATAACAATAAACAAATTCAGCATTGCATTGATATATAACCTGCTCACGTGAAGCATTTGCACTTCCGCTATTATCTGAAATCCACTGCTGGAAACAAACTTCAGTAGGCCTATAATCCTATTGAGAAAGAACCTGCGTAGAGATAAACAGTGAGCAAGAGAGGAGAAAGGACGTCAAAACCATCTGGCATTTCTTAAAGATATATATATATATTTCAGGTTCATTTGAATTGGGACGGATACAAGCACATTGACATATTGACAAAACAATATAAGCTAAACCAGCTCCAAAGCCTGCACAATTACGGTTAAACTTGATTTATAAACGTTGCAATATTTTATAGAATTATACCTATGCTGGATGTGTTGTGGAAGTACAACAAAAATTATCCCAAATCTCCAACAATGCCTATAGGTTTTCACAGACTTTTTCACGATAGTGGTCTGTAAATGCTTCTTTCACGTGAATATTTCGATTAGATTTTAGTCCCAATGGAAGCACAGACAACAACCCCAAGACGCTGAAGACAAGATGGTAGTAGTGTCTCATCTAAGAGACAACATTAAAATGCTTTAACAGGGTCTTCAATACTCTCCAATCAAAGTGGTGAGATTTTTTTTCAAGTAGGTCTACATTTTACTCTAAAAGTGTATAGGTTAGTATATGTATGCTAGGTTAGTATATTTACGATATAGTGTATTTATGTATATAGTATATTTATGATGTAGAGTATAGGCTAGTAAATTTATGATATAGTGTATTGGTTAGTATATTTATGATATATTGTTTAGGCTAGTACATTTCTGATATACTGTATAGGCTAGTATATTTATGATATAGTGTATAGGCTAGTATATTTATGATATAGAGTATAGGCTAGTATATTTATCATGAAGAGTAGGCGGATTTCACCCTCAATTGGATGTTGATAGGCACGGTTAACTTTATTACACAATAGTTATTATTGTATAATAGTATAGAGTTATAGTAGCCTATTTGACAGTAAATATTATTATTTGACCCTGTGTGTCTGAGTGTTCATTTCGCTCCCGCGCTGAGATTCTAGGGGTTGGGGCTCTAGTCTCTCCGAGCAGATGGATCCGGCCCGGGCTCGAACTCACTGCGCATCTGGCGCTTCCTGCGCTGTCCGCGAGGCTGCTCCACGAGCTTAGCTCTATTAGCACCGTCTACCGCGCAACTGGTGCCTCGCGCACAGACAGCGCGCTCTGCCTGGTGGAAAAGCTTAATCCTCACGTGCGACAACTGGCCTTCATCAAGCCTCGAGGCAAAACAATCGAATTACTTAATTTACTCACGGGCTTGTGGGCCTTGAGAACTTTTTTTTTTTTAAAGCATATATTAGGCTAAACCTTCCGTGATGTGCGTGTTTCATGATTGTGTTTTGTGGTTATAATTTCTCATTTGAATTATGATATTATTTAGAAGAAATGCAGTATAATATTATTGAGATGAGAGAGTGTTGTGGTGGTTATATAGTGGTAGGCCTGAGATTTGTATAGGAACAGATGGAGAAATAGTTTGTAAATTAAAGATTAAGAGTAAATAACGACGTCTTAAGGGCCTGCCTGCCTGCCTGCCTGCCTGCCTGCCTGCCTGCCTGCCTGCCTGCCTGCCTGCCTGCCTGCCTGCCTGCCTGCCTGCCTGCCTGCCTGCCTGCCTGCCTGCCTGCCTGCCTGCCTGCCTGCCTGCCTGCCTGCCTGCCTGCCTGCCTGCCTGCCTGCCTGCCTGCCTGCCTGCCTGCCTGCCTGCCTGCCTGCCTGCCTGCCTGCCTGCCTGCCTGCCTGCCTGCCTGCCTGCCTGCCTGCCTGCCTGCCTGCCTGCCTGCCTGCCTGCCTGCCTGCCTGCCTGCCTGCCTGCCTGCCTGCCTGCCTGCCTGCCTGCCTGCCTGCCTGCCTGCCTGCCTGCCTGCCTGCCTGCCTGCCTGCCTGCCTGCCTGCCTGCCTGCCTGCCTGCCTGCCTGCCTGCCTGCCTGCCTGCCTGCCTGCCTGCCTGCCTGCCTGCCTGCCTGCCTGCCTGCCTGCCTGCCTGCCTGCCTGCCTGCCTGCCTGCCTGCCTGCCTGCCTGCCTGCCTGCCTGCCTGCCTGCCTGCCTGCCTGCCTGCCTGCCTGCCTGCCTGCCTGCCTGCCTGCGGTGACTGGTCCTTATAATGACACAAGTCATAATTTAAATATCACACCAATGCAGTTAAAACACAACCGCTGTTTAAGTTTAACATTGGTTAACGTGTCTGCGCGCATGTTGAAGTTGCCAGTTTTGAGTGGAGTGGGCGGGTGGATTTAGCATCTCCTGGTGTAATTTCGATAATTCGGGTTAAATAAGCAGAGCTCCAGGCTTTAAAACACTAAAAGCACCGTTCTGCCCTTGCGCTTAGACTCGCTTAATGTTCTCTCACCCTCCCTCTCTCCTACTCTCTCCCTCAGTGCGTGTGTTATATCTGACAGACTGCTAGAGTAGTTCAGCACTGAGGCAGACAGAAAGAGAGCTGCAGGGCCTGACCGGAAGCACAGCCTTCTGTTATTCCACATGTATCTTTTCCTCTCTACACTCCTCTCTCAATTCAATTCAAGGGGCTTTATTGGGAAACACATGTTAACTTTGCCAAAGCAAGTGAGGTAGATAATATACAAAAGTGAAATAAACAATAAAAATGAACAGTAAACATTCCACTCGCAGAAGTTCCAAAAGCATTAAGACATTACAAATGTCATATTATGTATATATACAGTGTTGTGACAAATCCCTCCTCTCTCTCTACCAGCAGACCCTCCTGTCTCTCTACTGGACAGTTACCAGCAGACCTTCCTCTCTCTCTCTACCAGCCCCTTACCTGCAAACCCCCCTTTCTCTCTACCTTCCTCTCTCTCTACCGGTAGACCTCTCTCTCTACTGGACAGTAACCAGCAGACCCTCCTCTCTCCCTACACTCCTCTCTCTATACTGGCAGACCATCCTATCTCTCTATCCTCTCTCTACCGGCTGTTACCAACAGGCTCTCTCTCGCTCTTTCTTTCACTTTCTCTCGCTCTCTCGCTCTACCGGCCTGTTTACCATCTAACTGGCTCCAGGTGAGTGCGGGTGGTTGAGATCATCATACTGACCGCTGTCTCGCACTGGCCTCCCGGTCTTAACCGAATATTAAACGGTATAATAAGCTGACCTCCATTCATGCGCCCGCCACTCACACAATGGCGTCAGAGTATTGTTTCGACCTGCTTGAGGGCAACACAACGTTGACACTTCTACACAGCGCTTGAGCCCCTGTTGAAGAGGCTCTATCCAAGCCGAAAAGAAAAGAGTTGAGTCGTTGTCTCCGTTTCTCTCATGAGCTGAAACCCTATCACCCTTCCGCCCGAGCGCAGACCAGAAACACACACACACACACGCACACACACACACACACGCACACAAACTTACCCTGGTGATATCACAAAGCCTTAACAATTCACTGTGAAATACCATTTTGTTAGCCTATACATGTACGTTATCAATGTCAATGTTCCATTAGCGACATAAGAGAAAATGAACGAGGTTTATTCCTCAGAGAAATCCAGAGCTGTTAGTAGAAATTATCTCCTGATTGTTCTCGTTATTAATCTCCACGAAATGATCTTCTTCCCAGGTAGTGCACGCATTCAACATTTATGATTCCGATCAAAACATAATAACTTCGTTATTTCCAAATACAACTGGAGCATATTTTTACTGTTTAATATCGAGTCTATTAGATTTAAAAACAATGAGGATAGCATAATAATAATAATAACCACAATAAAATGTCTGTAAATAGACACAATTATGGCAATAATTAAACACCAATAATAAGGATAACAATAACAATAAAACACCAATAATAATAGTACTAGTAAAGAGCTCGTAATATGCTAATAGTAGTAGTTATAATAATTGGTTTAATAAAGATTCGGCGACGTGCACGGCAATGGAGTGCTATGTTTGAAAAAATAAAAAACATAAAACACATTTAGTTTAAACGAAAATAGATTTTTAAGTAATAATCAATATATAAACCAGGGGATGTTTTCAAAACAACTTACATTTCTGTTGAACATCCAATTCCTGTTTTAATAGCCTAGGTTTAAGCCATGTGGGTGAAACGAAGAAAGCAAATAAAAAACGAGAAATGTCCACAAAAATTGATGAAAGAGTGTCGGTTCCTTATTAGGGAAGATACAATATTTATTCCTTGTCTCCTGGGATGGAAGCAGCTCTTCTATTGTCCTCCATCCATTCCTCAGTGCTGATGCTTAATTTTCTAACTATATTATCAGGGGACCACCGACGACATCACAACAGAAATACCCTGCAAGTACAAAATCGGCGCGCCAGCCGGTGTGACTGGTACAGAGGGGAAACGCTCCGGTTTCACCAGCTATCTGCGGCTCTAAGCAGGGACTTTTTACATTTCTTTCGGTTTGGGGATTTTAACGGAAATCATTTATTTGATCAAGCGGGTTACCGGAGCAAGAACATGTCAGCCACATTTCCCGGCCTGGTCCATGATTCCGAGGTATTTATTTACTATCACTCTTCTTCATTCTTCATTATAAATAACATTAAGGAATATTCTCTATCAGTTATATTGATCATGACTGTTTGTGAGACTACATGCAGATTTAGAGTACAAATCATTGTGAATGGGTCTCCAGAAAACAGGGCTTCATATATCGTGGGACCGGGGATAGGACTGTCTTGGTGTAATGGGGGTTGTTTTAGTGTGGAGAGAGAGAGAGGCAGATGAGCCACCTGTGCGTAAAACCGGTAATATAAGTGATTAGAACATTATGGTGGCTCATCCTACTCACCTGCCATCCGTCTCGCGTAAAGCTGAGACCGCAGTTCGATAGTAATAATATACAAATAAAAATAGAGCAACATGAGCTCGAAAACGATGAACCCAGCATGACAGAACCGTGAACAACATGCACATACAAACACCATGGGCTGGTGGAATGACATATTCATGCATTTTTTTCTAAGCGTCTTGTGTGTTTCAGTTGTGTCTACGTGTGTGAGAACATGTTTGGGAGACAGCTGGCGGTTTAAGAGATTGTAAATGAAATGACACTGCTGAGATTTTCCTTTCCGTTCTTCCTCTCAGATACGTCATGACGGGTCCAACAGTTATCGTCTGATGCAACTCGGTTGCCTCGAGAGCGTCGCCAACTCTTCGGTGGCCTACAGCTCGTCCTCGCCGCTCACAGCCTACCCCCCGGCGGCCACAGAGTTCGCCTCGCCCTACTTCTCCACCAACCACCAGTACACCCCCCTGCACCACCAGTCCTTCCACTATGACTTCCAGCACTCCCACCCAGCCGTGGGCCCAGAAGCATATGGCCTCAACTCTCTCCACTCCGGGCAGTACTACCAGCAGATTCACCATGCAACACATGGAGATGCAGACTTCATCAACCTGCACAGTGCCCGTGCACTCAAGTCCTCGTGCCTGGATGATCAGCAGAGGCGCGAGTTGGGCTGCCTGGACGCTTACCGGCGACATGACCTGTCTTTGATGACGTCACACGGCGGACAGTATAGCATGCACCACGACCAGAGGCTGCTGCCTGCGGCAGGTCTGGGGCTCCCAAACCCTGGGGCGGATGACCTGCAGGTAGCTCCTCTCCTCTCTTGTCTTCTCTCCCCTCCTCTCCTCTGTTCCTCTCCTCTCTGCTCCTCTCCTCTCTACTCCTCTCCTTTCCCTCCTCTCCCCTCTTCTCAACTCCTCTCTGTTCCTCTCCCATCCCCCCACCTTCCCCCTTCACCTCTCCCCTCCTATCTTCTCACCTCTCCCCTACTTCTCACCTCTTCTCACCTCCTCTCCACTCCTTTCTGCTCCCCTCCTATCTTCTCCTCTCCCCTACTCCCTGCTCCTCTCCCCTTCTCTCCTCTTCCCTCCCCTCTTCACATCTCCCTTCCTATCTTCTCCTCTCCCCTACTCCCTGCTCCTCTCCCCTCCTCTCCACACCTCTCCCGTCTTTTTACTCCTCTCTCGTCATCTCCCCTCCTCTCCTCTCTACTCCTCTCCTCTTCCTTCCTCTCCACTCCACTCTTCTCCTCTACCCCACTGTTGTAATCCTGATCAAACACCAAGTCTAAAGTCTAAACACAGCTGCTGACATTTTTTATCCAATAGCCACACTGGCTATAATGAACTACAAAGTCATTTTCAGGCCCTAACTGAGAGAGAGAGACAGAGACAGACAGACAGACAGACAGACAGACAGACAGACAGACAGACAGACAGACAGACAGACAGACAGACAGACAGACAGACAGACAGACAGACAGACAGACAGACAGACAGAGACAGACAGACAGACAGACAGACAGACAGACAGACAGACAGACAGACAGACAGACAGACAGACAGACAGATAGAGTACTCACCATGTATATAACCCGTTTAAGAATGAACATTGCCATTGAGGCGTTCCACCATTTTAAAGTAGTCAACTGGGTCTTGATTCCTATGAGTTGGGAACAATCAGACAATGAATTCGAACAAAATGTACTCCTTTAAAATGGATGTAGTCTCAATGGCGCCCGTGCTGTCACATACGCTATAATGGCACAGATACAAAGATGAGCCCTCTATCTATCTCTATGGTCAGAGTCCGTCTCCGCCCTTTCCAGACACAGACACTAGCCCAGCTCTGTTCCCTCTCACGCGTTGCAGTCCTTTTGAAAAGCAGCAGGAGGAGGGTTCAGTCAAAATAGAAACAGAACATTCCATGTGTGACAGTCGATACCTACATTAGGCTAATATTATACTCGATGGAGAGAAATTGAATCAAAATGGGTCAAATGAAGATGAAGTAATCTAGAACAAAAGGAAATGCTGCATTTAAACGGTTAATCTGAGAAATCCACTTCCATTATGCAGTCCACCCTCTACTTTACCCCATATGCACGTGACATATATTTTAACTATTCTTTTAGATGTAAAGAAAAAGTGTGTGTGTGTGTGTGTCCGGCTGGTGAGGCGGTGTGAAGCCGCTGTGTCTCTCTCCTCTGAAAGGCGGATTAAGGGATCCGGGTTCGCGGCACAATGGGTCGCGGGAGCGCCATAAAGCACCGTAGTTTATCCAATTACCGACTTAATGTCAATCAACCGGTACTTTATGCAGCAACATCTGAGCTGCGGCTCCGGTTAAACACGCTACACGGGACAGAAAAATCATTCCTTTATTACAATATTCCGTTTTAAACTGAACAACCAAACTGCTAGGATACCAGAAGTAATTCAACTGGTAGGATAATATATTTTTACGCAATTAATCATATTAATATAGAGCTATTGTAGAACAACTTTACTTGTAAGTAATATTAATATTGGTTTAAATTATAACTAATTGATCAATGCTATTAATATAGGTTTATGTGATAACTACTTGATTAATAATGTTTTTATTAACTACTTGATTCGTAATATTAATATAAGTTTATATGTATATTATTAATTATATTTGTTTTAGTAAATAATAAAACAAATATTTTATTGTCACAAACACCTGATAGGTTTAATGTGTTGTTTTACAGGGTCAGTCATAGTAGTATGATAGGTGTTGTTTTACAGGGTCAGTCATAGTAGTATGATAGGTGTTGTTTTACAGGGTCAGTCATAGTAGTACAGCGCCACTGGAGCACATTAGGGTTAAATTCCTTGGTCAAAGGCACATCGACTGATAGATTAATCTGATTACTACTTTATTAATATTGATAAAGGTTTATATTATAACTAGTTCATTAATATTAATATAGGTGTATATGATGACTACTTTACTAATAATATTAATATAGGTGTATATGATAACTACTTTACTAATAATATTAATATAGGCGTATATGATAACTAGTTCATTAATATTAATATAGGTGTATATGATAACTACTTTACTAATAATATTAATATAGGTGTATATGATAACTACTTTACTAATAATATAGGTGTATATGATAACTACTTTATTAATAATATAGGTGTATGTGATAACTACTTTACTAATAATATTAATAACATAGCGTACCATAGCATAGTAAAATAGTATCCTGGTAGGATCAGTAACAATAATTATTATAATAATGAGGATGGTGTTCTAGATCCAATTGCCTACCATCTTGTTTTTTTCCTGTTGTGAATATTGTCTTATTTAGGCTATGATGGTGATGAGGATAACCGATATTGTGATTCTGATTCTAAGAATATTGTTTTTATTTAAAGTTCATATATTTCAATATGTCACCATCTTTGCCACTTTCGTTATGTAGATTGTTATTAGACCTGTGAGTGGTCTGTTGGTAGGAAGGGTAGAAGAACACACACGGGCAATTAGAATAGGTCTTCGCCCTTCTTTAGAAAATAAAGGCACGTGAACCTGAGTAGAACAGATGCGGTCTGATCCAGCGCGCGCAGAAACAGACATAGCATCTTTGAGAACATAAAGAGATTTTCATGCTCAACAAAAGAGCTGCCACACCTTTCCCCCGTCAGGCTCCCTAACCCTAACCCTTCCTCCTGTTAGACACTTAATGTATGCAAGACCTTTGCGTTTTGTATATTGATTTTATAATCACTTTAGCTTCGGAGTAAAAATATACTATAGAGACAGAGTTTGTTAAAAAGACTTACACGGCCTGTTCCGTGTGGCGTGAGATAGACAGCCGAATGTTTTATTTTAATCAGGGCTGTGTCTGTGCTCGACCGCCTTGCGGCTCACACCGGGGATTAACGGGGTTCTTGTTCCAAGGCCATCATTGTAAATAAGAAGTTGTTCTTAACTGACTTGCCTAGTTAAATAAATATAATAGTAATCATGCATTAATAAGGTCCAGAGAGAAACAAATGAGAATCAAAAAACAGACACATTCAGCTCTGCACAGTGCGTCAACTTCAGGATGGGCGAGAACGCTCAGCCCACGGTGGCGTGTGTGTGTGGATATCTGCGCCTACCTGTTGTTACCGATCATAACCACAAATGTGGTAGCATGTAAAACCTGTTAAAAATGCCCGCGTGCAGAGCCTGGTATCAGAATGACTGAGGAAGACGGGCTCTATTTTAAAGGAACAGTGGGTTAACTGACCTTGTTCAGGGGTAGAACGACAGATGTTTATCTTGTCAGGTCGGGGATTTGATCTTGCAGCCTTCCGGTTACTAGGCCAACGCTCTAACAACTAGGCTACTTGCTGCCACATTCATTATTGTTATTATTCATACAATTATTATTATTACTATTGCTGTTGTTATTATTAATAATGTGACACCGTTTCAGGGCTCCGTCGAGGCGCAGTGCGGGCTCATGCTCAATGGCCAAGGTGGCGTCATCCGAAGAGGTAAGGCACCTTACAACACACATTTTAGACACACATTAACATGGATACCCATCTCCTTCTCTGTCTGGTAAACTGAAGAATCGAACAGACAAGACGGAATCTAAATCAAGTGAAAATATATTGTTGTTGAATTAGCCAATATTATGACACACCACGGTACTATTTTACATTTTCTGTCAGATTGTATTTAAAGTTGTTAAATTAGTACTTGAAATGTCCTGTCATGCATGCAGGCACTTTCACTTCAAACCAGACAATTATACTACTCTGCCTGAAGCTGTAATGTCGGATTTCCTTCACGCTTTCAGTACAACTTCCGTTGTAGAATAGAGTGTGCATAATCCTCTGATCAGTCATTCTCAAACCAACTCTATTATGAAAAGTAACAATGAAAAGAAGAAATAAAAATCATATTGCCTAACAACAACAACAAGAAACAATAATATTAATAATAACAATAACAGTTATAGTAATTGTTATAATGACAGCAATAATAACAGTTGTAGTTGCTTGATAGTAATAATTACAGCTTTAATAACAGTAAAAGGAGTAATAACATAACTAATAAAAAAAACCTAAAAAAAGGTGGTTTGCTTGATAGCTTGTTTTAAAGTGTTTATGGGATGGCAGGTAGCCTAGTGGTTAAGAGTGTTGGGCCAATAACCAATAAGTCGCTGCTTTGAATCCCGAGCTGACTAGGTGAATCATATTTTGATATGCCCTTGAGTAAAGAACTTAACCCTAATTGCTTCTTTAAATACATTTAAAATGACTAAAACCATAGTTTTGGCATTTTATCCATGAAATATAATACTAATTTATGCCAATTGCCTCTGTTTATAGTTTATCAAAGTGAATTTAAGGTAGCCTGAACATGTGAAAATGGTTTGGTGTCTCTAGCTTGAACGGTTCAAGAGTTACTGTTGGTAAATAATTTTATGCAAAATATACAGTACATACTTATAGTAGATAAACGTTTTAAAATAGTTTACGCTCTAGAGCGGGCGGAATACATGGAATTATAATTCATCTAGAGTTGTGCTTTCACTTCAGCAAGAACAGCTAATAATCATTTAACAGTGTTATCCTTCACAGTAATTTTACATTTACATTTACATTTAAGTCATTTAGCAGACGCTCTTATCCAGAGCGACTTACAAATTGGTGAATTCACCTTCTGACATCCAGTGGAACAGCCACTTTACAATAGTGATAACTGAAGGATGTTTTTATTTCTTCTTTATTTCTTTAATTTCATTTTTATTTAACCAGGTAGGCCAGTTGAGAACAAGTTCTCATTTACAACTGTGACCTGGCCAAGATAAAGCAAAGCAGTGTGACAAAAAACAACACAGAGTTACACATGGAATAAGCAAAAGTACAGTCAATAACACAATAGAAAAATCTATTAACAGTGTGTGCAAATGGAGTTTGATCATTTCATAGTGTTGGCCTTCACAGTAATAACCAAATTATGTTTTGATAATTTCATTGTGTTGGCCTTCACAATAATAACTGAACTATGTTTTGATGTCATTAGTAAAGACGTATGACTGTTTTTATTATTTGTCATCGTTGATAAATTGGAAATGAACTGTATAATGAAATATAGCCTAATGATATAGAAAGAGATAATTTGAACTCTGAAATACTGTTTCTGCTGATTTTAATCCACTAAACTGTTGACACAAGACTTTTCCAGATGTTCAGCGTGGTAAAATTAATATAAATTTAAAAAATGAAAAAAACATTAAAAAAAACAACATTTTAGCTTGAGCTTGGTAAGGAGAACAAAGAGCGAACTGCTTTCTTGGAATTATTACCTGCTATCTGTTGCGGTGATAGTGTTTTTACCTGTTATCTGTTGCGGTGATAGTATTTTTACCTGTTATCTGTTGCGGTGATAGTGTTTTTACCTGTTATCTGTTGCGGTGATAGTGTTTTGACCTGTTATCTGTTGCTGTGATAATATTTTTCGGTATTTCATCATCTCCACATCTATCACTCCAGGATTAATGCTAAATTGTAATTATTTTGCCTCTATGGCCTATTTATTGTCTTCCTCCCTACTCTTCTACATTTGTACATAGATTTTTGTATTGTGTTATTGACTGTACGTTTGTTATGTGTAACACTGTGTTGTTGTTTTTGTCTCACTGCTTTGCTTTATCTTGGCCAGGTCGCAGTTGTAAATGAGAACTTGTTCTCAACTAGTCTACCTGGTTAAATAAAGGTGAAATAAAATAAAAAATTAAATGTTTACCTTATCACTCTCTGTTGTAGTAGTATTTTTACCTGTTATCTGTTGCTGTGATCTATCAAATACGTCGTTATTTTTCTGTTATTCTCTAGCTTTACACACGTGTAATTTTCGACTAAGCAGCCTGTATCTAGTTGTTTAATAAACAGTGCAGGTGCGTGTGTGTTACTCTGTCTTGGTGTTGTGTTTTGGAGAGTTCTGGAGGATTGATACGGGAATCCCTCCGCTATCACTTTCGGTTAATGGTGTGCAGGATTTAGCCGCGAGCTCCACTGCTCCAACCATCACAACCAATAATCTTTGCTTTACCTCGCGCTCCCGTATCGATAGCTTCTCTCGCCTCGGGCGGCCGCTTTGATATGCTAATGCAGCGCGGCCCGAATTCAGCTGAGATCATATTAATGTTGTTCTTTCTGACGCCGGCTTTGGCGCCATGAATATTCACACAACCTTTTTCAAAAGAAATGTCTCCAGAAACGCGGCTCCTACTTAGAGCAGTGTCTGTGTTTTAATCACCAGTATCCCACCAAGCCTTCAGCATCTGATCAAGCTTATCACCAGACGTGTGCCCTCTACGTGCATGCGCCCTCTCTCAGACGGCTGCTGGGTTTATGTGGGCTGTGCTGTCTTGTGACAGGTGCTCTAAACATTGTTTTTAAAATAGGAAGAGAATGACATTTGGCCCGTGTCTCTTTTTCTTTAATTTTCGTGGCAAACTTGTAAAAGGCGCTTGATTCCACGTGTGATCCCGCCGCCGCTCGCGCCGCCGCCC
This sequence comes from Oncorhynchus masou masou, assembly GCF_036934945.1. Lineage (NCBI taxonomy): Eukaryota > Metazoa > Chordata > Actinopteri > Salmoniformes > Salmonidae > Oncorhynchus > Oncorhynchus masou. Next base: position 40,784,408 of record NC_088230.1, read on the forward strand.
GAGGCTACTCTCCACTGCTTAAATAGCGCTATCGCCTCTGGGCCCACGCGCTCCACCGCACTACCGGCAAAAGCTCTTTTTCCATTGCCCGTGGCAACATAAAATACAAACTACTTTGATTCAAAACATTTTTGGAGGAATTAATATGATGTGAACTCACAGATTTCAGAGATGTGAGTCTGACTGACAGGCCAGGCAGGAAACTGTCGCACAGCTGGACTTCACACACGACTATCACACTCACATACACAAGCACAGGCACGCACACACACACGCACGTGTTTATTTGTTGTGTTACTGTGTTGTGTCTAGGAGGTACCTGTGTGGTGAACCCGACAGATCTGTTCTGCTCTGTCCCTGGCCGTCTGTCCCTCCTGAGCTCAACCTCCAAATATAAAGTCACCATCGCTGAGGTGAAGAGACGCCTCTCGCCTCCAGAGTGTCTCAACGCCTCACTACTGGGAGGAATCCTCCGCAGGTACACACACACACACACACACACACACACACACACACACACACACACACACACGCACGCACGCACGCACGCACGCACACACACTCAAATGATAACAAAAACAAGAACAATGGAGTAAAACATTTGTATTTTAGGTTCTGATGACAGTTTTACACTCAAGGTTTTTTCTGAAAGTGTTTGTCCTATATCTGAGAGATAAACAGATGCCTTATGTTAATTTGACCCAGTTTCTCACAGCAGAAAAAGAATCCTGTAGCAACAAGGAATGGGAATTATTATGTGGATTATAATTAATGGGAATGTTTTATAGTGGTTAATTCATTTTTGGTATTGATGTGAAGATGTGATCATGTCTTTTAATGCAGAGCTAAGTCTAAGAATGGTGGTCGTTGTCTGAGAGAGAAGTTGGATCGACTGGGACTCAACCTGCCAGCTGGTCGGAGAAAAGCTGCCAACGTTACACTCCTCACCTCTCTGGTGGAAGGTAGGAATAACTGATCACTCTATTAATTTACACCAAATAAAACTCATCCTTCTATCAATCTACACCTAATAAATCTCATCCCTCCATCAATCTACACCTAATAAAACTCATCCCTCTATCAGTCAAAACTGTTCGCTGCTCTGGCCCCCCAATGGTGGAACAAACTCCCTCACGACGCCAGGACAGCGGAGTCAATCACCACCTTCCGGAGACACCTGAAACCCCACCTCTTCAAGGAATACCTAGGATAGGATAAAGTAATCCTTCTCACCCCCCTTAAATGATTTAGATGCACTATTGTAAAGTGGCTGTTCCACTGGATGTCAGAAGGTGAATTCACCAATTTGTAAGTCGCTCTGGATAAGAGCGTCTGCTAAATGACTTAAATGTAATGTAAAATGTAATCTACACCTATTAAAATTCACTCCGCTATCAATCTACACCTAATAAAACTCATCCCTCTATCAATCTACACCTATTAAAATTCACCCCGCTATCAATCTACACCTAATAAAACTCATCCCTCTATCAATCTACACCTAATAAAACTCATCCCTCTATCAATCTACACCTCCTAGTAAAACTCATGACTCTATACTAATAAAACATCTCTGTGTGTGTGTGTGTGTTTGTAGGTGAGGCGCTCCACCTGGCTAGAGACTTTGGTTATACGTGTGAGACAGAGTTTCCTACCAAGGCAGTAGGAGAACACCTTGCCAGTCAACACAATGAACCCAAGGAGACCAACGCACGCAAGAAGATGGTGCTGGCCACCAAGTAAGACACACACACACACCCACACACACACACACACACCCTTATTTACTCTTATATATATTTTGTTTTTCACTCTTTATTCAATGCGCACTTTATTTTATTTATGTTTCAATTAATCCTGAATGGGATTGGTTGCCAGTTGACATGAAAATACACATTTTATTCATTGATTCATTCTGAAAATAAATACAAAATTCAGAGACACACACACACACTGAACCCTTAACCTCTAACCCCTAACCTGTGACATTTAGGCAGATCTGTAAAGAGTTTCAGGACCTGTTGAGTCAGGACCGTTCTCCTCTTGGCTCCTCCAGACCCACACCTATACTGGACCTGGATATACAGAGACACCTCACACACTTCAGGTACACACACACACACACACACACACACACACACACACACACACACACACACACACACACACACACACACACACACACACACACACACACACACACACACACACACACACACACACACACACACACACACACACACACACACACACACACACACACACACACACACACACACACACACACACACACACACACACACACACAGTAATATGCAAAGTCCTAAAAATAGTCAAAGCCACTCTGCTACCCAAGGGTTAGGTGTTAGGGTTAGCTTCTACCCCCAAGTCATAGCCTGTTGTCTATGCTACCCCCAAGTCATAGACTGTTGTCTCTGCTACCCCCAAGTCATAGACTGTTGTCTCTGCTACCCCCAAGTCATAGACTGTTGTCTCTGCTACCCCCAAGTCATAGACTGTTCTCTCTGCTACCCCCAAGTCATAGACTGTTGTCTCTGCTACCCCCAAGTCATAGACTGTTCTCTCTGCTACCCCCAAGTCATAGACTGTTGTCTCTGCTACCCCCAAGTCATAGACTGTTCTCTCTGCTACCCCCAAGTCATAGACTGTTGTCTCTGCTTCCCCCAAGTCATAGACTGTTGTCTCTGCTACTGCACTGCAAGCGGTATCGATGCACCAAGTCTGGAACCAACAGGACCCTGAACAGCTTCTACCCCCAAGACGGCTAAATAGTAAAATGGTTAACCAAATAGTTAGTAAAATAGTCAGCTACACTTACCATCTGCATTGACTCTTTTTGCACTAACTTTTTTAACTCATCATATACATTGCTACTACTGTTTATTATCTATCACTTTATTACTAGTTATATGTACATATCTACCTCAATTAACTCGTACCCCTGCACATTAATTCAGTACTGGTACCATGTGTATATAACCAAATTATTACCTCATACCCCTGCACATGGTCTCAGTACTGGTACCATGTGTATATAGCCACGTTTTTACCTCATACCCCTGCACATGGTCTCAGTTTATTTATTTTAATTTTTTATTTTACTTCTATTTAACCAGGCAAGTCAGTTAATTAAGAACAAATTCTTATTTTCAATGATGGCCTAGGAACAGTGGGTTAACTGCCTTTTTAGGGGCAGAACGACAGATTTTTACCTTGTCAGCTTGGGGTACTGGTACCATGTGTATATAGCCAAGTTATCGTTACTCATCGTGGATTTATCATTACTTTTATTATTACCTGTTGTTTACCAAGCATGTGGCACATAACATTTGTATTTATTATGGATCCCCATTAGCTGCAACCAAGGAAGCAGATAGTCTTCCTGGGGTCCGGCAAAATTAAGGCAGCTATACAATTTAAAAAACATTACAATACGTTCATAACATATTTCACAACATATTAAGTGTGTGCCCTCAGGCCCCTACTCTACTACCACATATCTACAACGCAAAATCCATGTGTACGTGTGTGTATAGTGCATATGTTTGCATGCATCTGTGCCTATGTTTGTGTTGCCTCACAGTCCATGCTGTTCCATAAGGTGTATTATTTACCTGTTTTTAAATCTGATTCTACTGCTGCATCAGTTACCTGATGTGGAATAGAGTTCCATGTAATCATGGCTCTATGTAGTACTGTGTGCCTCCTATAGTCTGTTCTGGACTTGGGGACTGTGAAGAGACCTGTGAAAAGACCCCCTGATATGTGTTGTGGGGTATGCATAGGTGACTGAGCTGTGTGCCAGTTGTTTAAACAGACAGCTTAGTGCTTTCAACCAGCTTCACTACTAATGTCTGTGTTTAGGGTTATATAATGTGTATTTATATGTGTGTGTGTATTCTCCAGTCTGATCACCCATGGGTTTGGGACTCCGGCGGTGTGCGCAGCTCTTAGCACCTTCCAGACCGTTCTCAGTGAGATGCTCAACTACCTGGACAAACAATCTGCCGCTGGGAACCATGGGAAAACCTCAGGTCAGGAGACGGAAAAGACCGGAAACGCCCGTAAAAACAGCGAACCGCTCAATAAAGAGGAGAAAGCTGAAAAGACAGAGTAACCCCTTCCCTGTGCCTTGGGAGGATGAGCTATGGAGGCAGATATGTTGATTAATTCTGAACAACAGGAAGTAGAGACATGGACTTCTGGTCACCGCCATCTGGGAGCCAACAGGAGAGGAGCACACTGTTCTTCCTTCAGCCTCCACCTGAACAGTGCAATTAATGCCATCAGAGTGTTTACCATTTTAGAATTGTGAGACTGGGGTCTGGGGTTACCATGTTGGCGAGAGTGTGAGACTGGGGTTACCATGTTAGTGAGAGTGTGAGACTGGGGTTACCATGTTGGTGAGAGTGTGAGACTGGGGTTACCATGTTGGTGAGATTGGGGTCTGGGCTTACCATGTTGGTGAGAGTGTGAGACTGGGGTCTGGGGTTACTATGTTGGTGAGAGTGTGAGACTGGGGTCTGGGGTTACCATGTTGGTGAGAGTGTGAGACTGGGGTTACCATGTTGGTGAGAGTGTGATACTGGGGTTACAATGTTGGTGAGAGTGTGAGACTGGGGTTACCATGTTGGTGAGAGTGTGAGACTGGGGTTACTATGTTGGTGAGACTGGGGTCTGGGGTTACCATGTTGGTGAGAGTGTGAGACTGGGGTTACCATGTTGGTGAGACTGAGACTGGGGTTACCATGTTGGTGAGAGTGCGAGACTGGGGTTACCATGTAGGTGAGAGTGCGAGCCTGGGGTTACTATGTTGGTGAGAGTGTGAACCTGGGGTTACCATGTTGGTGAGAGTGTGAGACTGGGGTCTGGGGTTACTATGTTGGTGAGAGTGTGAGACTGGGGTCTGGGGTTACCATGTTGGTGAGAGTGTGAGACTGGGGTTACCATGTTGGTGAGAGTGCGAGACTGGGGTTACCATGTAGGTGAGAGTGCGAGCCTGGGGTTACTATGTTGGTGAGATTGGGGTCTGGGCTTACCATGTTGGTGAGAGTGTGAGACTGGGGTCTGGGGTTACTATGTTGGTGAGAGTGTGAGCCTGGGGTTACCATGTTGGTGAGAGTGTGAGCCTGGGGTTACCATGTTGGTGAGACTGTGAGACTGTGGTTACCATCTTGGTGAGCCTTTGGTTACCATATTGGTGAGAGTGTGAAACTGGGGTTACTATGTTGGTGAGACTGGGGTCTGGGGTTACTATGTTGGTGAGAGTGTGAGACTGGGGTTACCATGTTGGTGAGACTGGGGTCTGGGGTTACTATGTTGGTGAGACTGGGGTCTGTGGTTACTATGTTGGTGAGAGTGTGAGACTGGGGTTACTATGTTGGTGAGAGTGTGAGACTGGGGTTACTATGTTGGTGAGAGCATGAAACTGGGGTTACTATGTTGGTGAGAGTGTGAGACTGGGGTTACTATGTTGGTGAGACTGGGGTCTGGGGTTACTATGTTGGTGAGGGTGTGAGACTGGGGTTACTATGTTGGTGAGAGTGTGAGACTGGGGTTACTATGTTGGTGAGACTGGGGTCTGGGGTTACTATGTTGGTGAGAGTGTGAGACTGGGGTTACCATGTTGGTGAGAGTGTGAGACTGGGATTACTATGTTGGTGAGACTGGGGTCTGGGGTTACTATGTTGGTGAGGGTGTGAGACTGGGGTTACTATGTTGGTGAGAGTGTGAGACTGGGGTTACTATGTTGGTGAGACTGGGGTCTGGGGTTACTATGTTGGTGAGAGTGTGAGACTGGGGTTACCATGTTGGTGAGAGTGTGAGACTGGGATTACTATGTTGGTGAGACTGGGGTCTGGGGTTACTATGTTGGTGAGGGTGTGAGACTGGGGTTACCATGTTGGTGAGAGTGTGAGACTGGGATTACTATGTTGGTGAGACTGGGGTCTGGGGTTACTATGTTGGTGAGAGTGTGAGACTGGGATTACTATGTTGGTGAGACTGGGGTTACTATGTTGGTGAGACTGGGGTTACCATGTTGGTGAGAGTGTGAGACTGGGATTACTATGTTGGTGAGACTGGGGTCTGGGGTTACTATGTTGGTGAGAGTGTGTGTGTGTATGTGTGTGTGTGTGCGCCTCTGTGTGCGCCTCTGTGTGCCTGTTGCTTGCCTGTGTGTGTGTGTGTGTGAGTCCAGATTTCTGAGACTAGTCCATTTTGTAATGATGACTATTCAGTTGCCATAGAAACAGTTTGTTGTGCATGTCTATCTTTGTACACTCCCCAGAACTATGTTTACGACACAAGCTCTTTGACCCTTCATAAACATTTGTATAGATATATATAAATATTTAAATAACTTTTCTTGTAGGCTTTGAACTACATATACTGTATGTTAAAACCATAACTTCTAAAATACCTGTGTTCAATAAAAACTATTGATACAAGTTTTTTCCTACTGGTTCCTGTGTAGTGGGTGGGTCAATCAATCAATCAATACACACACACAACAAAATATATAATCACATGTTGTGGTATTGTATAATAACAGACACCGGATGTGAATCCCTCTGATAAAATATAAAACTGTTTGATCAATCTTACAGTTTGATTGAATACTCCTCCTCAATGGAAGAACTTCTGAAACAGATAAACATGAAGAATAAAGACCTGCCAGTTCCCCAGGAGAAAGAGAGATAGGTAGTGTCGTTGTGATGACTATCATTAAATGTGAAGACTATATTATCAAATCAATTCTCTGTCATTTAATTACCCGATTAAACTAATCCTGTAACTTTAATTAACTAGGAAGTCGGGGCACCACGGGAAAATGTTTAACCTCTTGGAACTAGGGGGCACTATTTTTATTTTGGGAAAAATAATGTTCCCAAAGTAAACCTATTTCTCAGGACCAGATGCTAGAATATGCATATAATTGACAGTGTAGGATAGAAAACACTATAAAGTTTCCAAAACTGTCAAAATATTGTCTGTGAGTATAACAGAACTGATATTGCAGGCGAAACCCGGTGGAAAATCCAATCAGGAAGTGCCTCTTATTTTGAAACCGTTGTGTTCCTATGCACCCCTATTGGCCATTGAAAAGGATATCAACGTTATTCCTTTTTCTACGTATTCCCTTAGGTGTCTACTGCATTTTAAAGTAGTTTCACGCCTTTATGTTGAAGAATGAGCGTAAACCACTACATTGCGTATGTGGCCAGCTGAGGGCTCTCAGAGGGATTCTTGCGTAAAAGTTAGAGGTAGTCATTATTCCTCTCACTCCTACTGAAAAGCCAATTGTGCTGGTTGATATATTATCAAATAGATATTTGAAAAACACCTTGAGGATTGAAGATAAAAAACGTTTGCCATGTTTCTGTCGATATTATGGATATAATTTGGAATTTGTTTCGGCATTGTCTTGATCGCTATTTCCTGTGGATTTCTCAACATAACGTGACAGACAAATGGAGGTATTTTGGGTATAAAAAAATAATCTTTATGGAACAAAAGGAACATTTGCTGTCTAACTGGGAGTCTCGTCAGTGAAAAGGTAAACGGTTAATTTGATTGCGTTTCTGACTTTCGTGACCAAGCTTCCTGCTGCTAGCTGGACATAATGCTATGCTAGGCTATCGATAAACTTACACAAATGCTTGTCTTGCTTTGGCTGTAAAAGCATAATTTCAAAATCTGAGACGACATGGTGATTAACAAAAGGCTAAGCTGTGTTTCGCTATATTTCACTTGTGATTTCATGAATATGAATATTTTCTAGTAAGATAATTTGGCCGTTAATTAAAAAAGAAACAAGGATCAAGATCTTTGGTATCACAAAGGAAAAAATACCACGGACACAACCTCTCTGCACATCGTCCCCTACTGTAATGCGGCCTCCAAGTGATGCTACTCCAATAGCAGAGGAAAAAAAGTTCAACTATATTGGAAGACCCATAACCAGACCTATCGGATACAACATAGCTCCATATACAAATCCATTATAACCTACAGATGTCCACTCTACCATCCACCCTCTCTGGACCCACAGAATTTCACATTCGGGATTTTACAGCCAAAATCCCTAAACCGGAGCAGACCGTTCTCCACGTTAACATACAAGTCAATGGCGGAGCAGAGGTCAAACACACCATCTTCACAGGGAGATCTAATAACCTTCTACACATAACAGGAACTCCACGAATGGCTCATTCTAACCCTTGGGACTTCTAGTCTTATCTTCTAGTCTTATCTGTCTTATCTTATTCACCCGGAACCCCTCGGACACCCACAACGCAAATGGTACCCCAAAATGTAAGGGGTAATTCCCAATAAGAATCAATGGAGGAGGCCTCTACCAACACAAACGGGTATCTAAAGCAACGGAGCAATCCCATTGGATGATCACGGCCACACCCCTCTGCATGCACACTGCATGCACGCCTCATGCACCAATAGGATTTCATTCACCTGGTGACCACGCCCCCCTTCTTTCCTACAAAAGAAGAGCATCCCTCAGTCTCAGCACCATTGGGTCGAAAAACTTTTTGAAGACACTTTCACCTGGACAACATGCAATTTTGATCTCTCCACTTCCACTTTGGATCACTACCTTTTACTAAACCAGGCCCCAGCCTCATGCTACATCCCAAATTTTGATATTTTCAACCTGTTTTAATCCTTGCGACAACCATTGCATTTTTGGATTCCTACATCACAGAGCTTATATTTCAACGAATCTACTCCCTTTTGCATTCATTACGGAACTTCATCAAACTTCCAGACCATAGAGTCTCAACCTCCACGACACTCACCCACATATACCCACCCACACACACAAACTATTATTTTCCAGTACAAAAACGGCCTTGAGTTTGAGTTTGAGTTTGAGTTTATTTTTATTTTTACAGGGACAGTGCACATTAATCAACGTTTCAGTAAAAGTGCTGGTTTTAGCCAGCCGGCTAATTTTCAACCGCAGTCCCTGGGCAGGTTATTAAAAACAATTACAATATAGACAATATCAACATAGAACAAGCAAGACATAGCAACATAGGACAAGCAAGACATAGCATACAGACAGAAAAACATAGAGCAAAAAGCAGCAAGACAAAATTCATAAAAGCAACAAAGTGTTTCCACACCTCACAAGCTACAGACAACAGACAACATGGAAAGCGGCAACACACAGCTAGGGACCATGTTCACAAATCTGATTGACCTTAAGCCATGTCTTCAAGCATTTTGTGAAAGTGTGATATGTGGTGCAGTTATGTGTGTCTGATGGCAGTGTATTCCAGACATGGGAAGCTCTCACAGAGAATGCAGATTTACTAAAGGTGCTTTTCCTTAGGGGAACTATACAGTCACCTCTCATGGCAGACCTTGTGGATCTGCTGCCATATGTCTGGGTTTTCTGTTTAACAAAAATATTGAGTGGAGGGGGAGCCAGGCCATTAAGGATCTTGAATACAAGAAATGTGTCGGTGTATTGCACAAGATTTTCCCAACTCAAGAGCTCATGCTTTCTAAGGATGTGACAATGATGATGGCTATTGGGCTTCCTATCAAGCACTTTGAGAGCCTGTTTGTAGACAGACTGAATAGGTTTTAATGTTGTACAGCAAGCTTGGGCCCAACTAGTCAAGCAGTATGTTAAGTGAGGGAGTATCATAGAGTTGAAGCACAGTTTTGCTACCTCTGTAGTCAAACAATTTCGTATAAATCGGAAATTAGCTAGGTTGAATTTAGTTATTTGAATTACCTTTTTCACATGCTTTTTAAAAGAGAGGTTGGAATCAAGTATGATGCCAAGGTACTTAAAATCGGATACCACCTGGAGCTTCTCCCCTAACACATAGACATCTGGCTCAGTAGCATCTGTTGCCCTCTTTGTGAAGAACATGCAAACAGTTTTTTTCACATTGAGATGCAAACACGAGTCACTGAGCCACTTTGTAACCTGGACCATTACAGTAGTGAGTTCTTGTGCAGCTTGTTGTTTGCTCTTTGCATGCACATATATCACTGTATCATCTGCATACATTTGAACTTCAGACTCAGTACAGACAGAAGGCAGATCATTAATGTACAGGCTGAACAGGAGGGGCCCCAGTATTGACCCTTGGGGCACGCCCACATCATAGCTACGATAGGGCGACAGCTCATTGCTCACTCTGACACACTGAGTTCTGCCTTCAAGGTATGATTTCATCCATCTCAAGGCATCAGGGGAAAAGTTGAACTTTGACAATTTTGTGATGAGAATCTCATGGTTAACAGTATCAAAAGCCTTCCTTAGGTCCAGAAACACAGCCCCAACAGCACCCCCTTTGTCCATCTTGGACTTCACATTTTCCAGAAGAAAGCAGTTGGCCGTTTCTGTGGAGTGTTTTGCTCTGAAGCCAAACTGCATGGAGTGTAATGTGAAGGGGCTGTTGTTGAGGTGGGCAATCAATTGTTCTGCTACAAACTTTTCAACAACCTTTGACACCACAGGTAGTATACTAATGGGCCTGTAGTTACTCACGTCAGCAGGGTCGCCTGATTTAAAGATGGCCGTTATTATGGCCGACTTCCATACCCTTGGAAACACACCGAGACCAATAGATGTGTTGGTGACCTTAGTAATGGGGCCAATGAGTGGCTCTTTGTAGTTTTTAAGAAAGGTAGAGTCCATCCCAAACACATCTTTGGCTTTAGAGTACTTTAGTGAGCTAATCACCTTGTTCACCTTTGACTCAGAAACCTCACTTATGATGAAGACAGGTTGAGTGTCATTCACTAGCACTGAGCCCAAGAAACCGGTGGAGGGGTTCTGTGTCAGTGCCCTGACAGAGTCAATAAAGTAGGAATTGAAGGCTATTGCTATTTCGACTGCATCCTTTGTTAGATTGTTATTCACCATGATTTCTAGTCTTTTTGCAGTGTTACTATGGTCTTTCCCTGTTAACTTTTTTAGATTCTCCCATATCAATTTAGAATTTCCCTTTGCTTCACCAATTATGTTAATAAAAACGTTTGCCTTGGCCTGTCTGATTTCTTTCATCACCTTATTTCTCAACATGGTAAACCTACGTCTGTCATGCTCTAATTTAGATTCTAGGGCTGTTTTTAGAGCATAATCTCGTTCTTTCATCAATTTCCAGATTTCTCCATTTAGCCAAGGAAGAGTGCTCTTTTGGCCAGGTTTGGATTTGATTTTCTTTAGGAAGCCATTTATTGTAGTCTGGATTGTGGATAGAAAAACCTGACTATCAGCTTCCACGTCTGTATAGGACAAGAGATCATTCCAGTTTATTTCCTTAATTGCTTTTTCAAAATAGTTTAATTCACTCTTAGGTATTCTGAGTTGATCCGGCTTTCTAACAGTAGAGAGGTTAAACCTGCTCTTAGACAGCTTTCTGGCTATAAGTGTCAGATTATGATCAGACAGCCCAGTAACCATATTGAATGATTTAGTCACTCTCTCTGGTTTATTACTGAACACCAAATCAATCTGTGTTTTAGAGCAACAAGTCACCCTGGTTGGCCCTTTAACTAGCTGTGTAAGGTCAATGGTATTAGTGATCCATTTGAGGGTTTTCCTACAACACTTGTCTTCATAATTAATGTTAAAATCTCCCATTAAGATGACCTCTTTCCCAAAATCACATTCCCTAAGCATGGTATTAAACTGAGCAAAAAACACACTTTTGGTGGAAGGTGGCCTATACATTCCAATGAGGGTAAAAGACATTTGGGGAGACAGTGTAACTTTCAGGCCGATACATTCTAGTTCATTATCACATGACCACTCAATTTGTTTACATCGGATATGTTCTTTAATGTAAATCATCACACCCCCTCCTCTTCCTTCAATCCTGTCTCTCCTGAAAACATTATAGCCAGGCACAATCAAAGCAGCATATGGAGAGTGTTTATGGAGCCATGTCTCTGAGAGGCAGAGAAAGTCAAGGTTGGAGTCTGTGAGTAGATGTTGAATTTGATCATTTTTTGGAATGACACTACGAATGTTCAAGTGCCCCCCTAGTAGTCCCTTGGGCTTAGCTCGTGGGTCCCAGATGACTCGAGAGTGATTGACACACTGAAAAAAGTTAAATTTTCTGTGTTTTCTGACGGCTGGGTTTAGGCCGTTTTGTTTCGTTTTGATTAGGGGCAGTTCGGTAGCGCAATTAACAATCACTCCCGCCTGCACTGGATGCGGGGAACTAATTAAAATAGCTTGCGTACCAGAAGCAGAGTCAGGGATCGCATATAGCGACTCTGGTATGTTTGAAGAGTCAAAATCTATCCTGGAGTCGGGTGAGTCGAGAGAAACCATAGGGCCATAGCACTCACCCACCTCCACAGCGGCGACGACCAGTGGACGAGGCCATCCACCGCTCTCCACTCCGGTGCATATCACTGGCTCGGTGATATTGGGCCCAGGATTGAGTTGTACATCCCCGGAGAGCAGGAGGGTAGTGAACAGGTAGTTTAACAGTTTCCGATAAATGTTGGACTTGTGTTTGTTACGCCTAAGCGGTTCAGTAGAATAAGGAGCGGGGTAGACTTGGCCATTATTCAGAACATTATGGTATGCTGTGTACTGTCCGCTCCCGTGGAACGGTGAACCAATGTGTTTGGTGTCGATATTCTCCGGTAGTAGACTGATTGTGTCATCCCAGCAAGGACGCACTGAGATTATCAGTAGAACAGCTACATAACTGACAATCATGGCAGAGTACTGGAGATAAAACACATAATTGCGCTTTAACTCTTTGCATGAGTTACTTAGCTGGGATCGGCGTACACCTGATGGTTTAGATAAAATTACAGCATTCGAATGAGAAGCGGCACCTGCCGCACCACCCTGTCTTCCGTCCGCCATTTTTCCGGTTGTGAGGAGACGCATGTCCCCGTACCACGACCGAGTGCACATTTTGGCACATTTTTACTTTTTATCTCCCTGCTACCTGATGAAGCCGAGTAAGGCAGAAACGCATCGTGGCTTGGATAACTCTAGATCTGCTGTGTAGCTGTAAGGAAGTCAGGATCCACATGGACGTCGGAGGTATCTCCTTTTGGCTACCTATTTACGTTGTACTTTTCTTTTCCCTTTGAGTTTTACACAGGGACACATAACATGGAAGACTCAAGACATAGCCGGGACTCTAGGTACTTTAAGGTCACCTCGGACACCAAATGGCACCACTAAACAGGCCCTAAAATTTTGACGGGGCAGAAATATTCATTTAAGCCCTCTACATCCTTTAAGGGGCAATTGTAGGTTGGGGTCCCAGGGAAGTGTTCCCTTTTTCAGATTTAAAAAGGGTGCTTTTTATCGTCTTTGTTGATGCATTTTAGCGGGGTTGGTTTTGTCGTGTTCAGCTGCATTAGGGTTCCTGTAGTTGTGAAGGAGTGTCCCGTTCTGCTGTGTTCAAGTCCACTTTGAGTAATAGGAAGTACGGATCCGGAAAAACTTTTTCAGTAATAATTTCCAGTAATAATTTCATCCGAAGTTGGTGCTACCCTTCCTATATGGAGAATACTTACCTGGGGTAAGCACCGGTGTTGAATATTGATACTTACTTGTGTGTGAGATAGATTTATTGGTGTTTTGTATTTTTCCAGATGGTTTGTTTAGACATTTCCTTTTCAAACATTCCATGTATGTCATCAAATGCACAGTTGTCAGGCTTTCCTGGTCATGCTCGTAGTTAGGGTTGGTGTAGTGAGGGTTCCGTTTTAGGACCACTATTGTTTTCACTATATATTTTACCTCTTGGGGATGTCATTCGAAAACATAATGTTAACTTTCACTGCTATGCAGATGACACACAGCTGGACATTTCAATGAAACATGGTGAAGCCCCAAAATTGCCCTCGCAAGAAGCATGTGTTTCAAACATAAGGAAGTGGATGGCTGCAAACTTTCTACTTTTAAACTCGGACAAAACAGAGATGCTTGTTCTAGGTCCCAAGAAACAAAGAGATCTTCTGTTGAATCTGACAATTAATCTTAATGGTTGTACAGTCGTCTCAAATGAAACTGTGAAGGACCTCGGCGTTACTCTGGACCCTGATCTCTCTTTTGAAGAACATATCAAGACCATTTCAAGGACCGATTTTTTACATCTACGTAACATTGCGAAAATCAGAAACTTTGTCCAAAAATGATGCAGAAACATTAATCCATGCTTTTGTCACTTCTAGGTTAGACTACTGCAATGCTCTACTTTCCGGCTACCCGGATAAAGCACTAACTAAACTTCAGTTAGTGCTAAATACGGCTGCTAGAATCCTGACTAGAACCAAAAAAATTGATCATTTTACTCCAGTGCTAGCCTCCCTACACTGGCTTCCTGTCAAGGCAAGGGCTGATTTCAAGGTTTTACTGCTAACCTACAAAGCATTACATGGGCTTGCTCCTACCTATCTCTCTGATTTGGTCCTGCCGTACATACCTACATGTACAGTCACAAGACGCAGGCCTCCTAATTGTCCCTAGAATTTCGAAGCAAACAGCTGGAGGCAGGGCTTTCTCCTATAGAGCTCCATTTTTATGGAATGGTCTGCCTACCCATGTAAGAGACGCAAACTCGGTCTCAATCTTTAAGTCTTTACTGAAGTGGGTCAAATGATTGAGTGTAGTCTGGCCCAGGAGTGGGAAGGTGAACGGAAAGGCTCTGGAGCAACGAACCGCCCTTGTTGTCTCTGCCTGGCCAGTTCCCCTCTTTCCACTGGGATTCTCTGCCTCTAACCCTATTACAGGGGCTGGGTCACTGGCTTACTGGTGCTCTTTCATACCGTCCATAGGACGGGTGCGTCACTTGAGTGGGTTGAGTCACTGATGTGATCTTCCTGTCTGGGTTGACGCCCCCCCCTTGGGTTGTGCCGTGGCGGAGATCTTTGTGGGCTATACTCGACCTTGTCTCAGGATGGTAAGTTGGTGGTTGAAGATATCCCTCAAGTGGTGTGGGGGCTGTGCTTTGGCAAAGTGGGTGGGGTTATATCCTTCCTGTTTGGCCCTGTCCGGGGGTGTCCTCGGATGGGGCCACAGTGTCTCCTGACCCCTCCTGTCTCAGCCTCCAGTATTTATGCTGCAGTAGTTTGTGTCAGGGGATAGGGTCAGTTTGTTATATCTGGAGTACTTCTCCTGTCCTATTCGGTGTCCTGTGTGAATTTAAGTGTCCTCTCTCTAATTCTCTCTCTCTCTCTTGGAGGACCTGAGCCCTAGGACCACGCCTCAGGACTACCTGACATGATGACTCCTTGCTGTCCCCAGTCCACCTGGCAGTGGAACGTAGGTGGATAAGAGACCTACAAACAATTACACCTTGTTGTCTGAATGACCGTTTTTAACTGATCAGATAAGATCTATTGAAGGGGATAGCACTTGTTTATTGGGTTCTCAGGGAGTTGGATGAAAGATGCGCCATAAAACACAAAGTTTGTGTGGCTTTTATTATATTTAACAGATGCATGCTTATTTATAATAGTTTTAGTCCTTTCATTGTAATGTATTTGAATTTGTTTTAAAGCTTTCACCACTCTCAATCTTTGGACTAAATTTCTTTCACCAAGGATCCTTGATTTCACCACTACATACTTGACTTTTAATCTTTCAAGGACATCATTCATTCTTTAACCTGGAAATCTACAACAACGACACTTCAAGAACAACTTACTTTTAAGCTTTTACAACTGTCAATCTTTGGACACAAATTTATTTTTTTCACCAAGGATCAATGATTTAACCACCACATTCTTCATTTTTTTTGAAGGACATCACTTCTGATTTTTTTTATTTTAACCTGGAAATCTACAACAACGGATGACACTTCAGGAACCACTTATTTTTAAAGCCTTCACCACACTGAAACATTGGAAACCAATTTTAACCTTCATCATGGATCCCTGATTCAACCACCTCATTTTCAATGTACATTTTTTTCACCCTTTTCTCTCAATTACAATTTTATCTTTCCACCTGGGACAACCACCACGCAATCCGAATTTCACCTTAGGATTAAAACAAAATAATTATACTAAAAATACTACCGCACCATACATAACCAAACAAATGACCTAGGGACACTCCCAAATCAAATTTATTTATATAGCCCTTCGTACATCAACGTGCTGTACAGAAACCCAACCTAAAACCCCAAACAGCAAGCAATGCAGGTGTAGAAGCACGGTGGCTAGGAAAAACTCCCTAGAAAGGCCAAAACCTAGGAAGAATCCTAGAGAGGAACCAGGCTATGTGGGGTGGCCAGTCCTCTTCTGGCTGTGCCGGGTGGAGATAACAGAACATGGCCAAGATGTTCAAATGTTCATAAATGAACAGCATGGTCAAATAATAATAAAGGCAGAACAGTTGAAACTGGAGCAGCAGCACGGCCAGGTGGACTGGGGACAGCAAGGAGTCATCATGTCAGGTAGTCCTGGGGCATGGTCCTAGGGCTCAGATCCTCCGAGAGAGAGAAAGAAAGAGAGAATTAGAGAGAGCATACGTGGGGTTGCCAGTCCTCTTCTGGCTGTGCCGGGTGGAGATAACAGAACATGGCCAAGATGTTCAAATGTCTGTATGTGTACTCTCATGGCCGGAGAGAGAGGGGTGTAACCCGGCTAGTGTGTGTGGGCCTATAGGCCTGTGTGTGTACTGTCATGCCCGGATGGAGAGGGGTGTTCCATGATAGTGAGTGTGGGCCTATAGGCCTGATGGCCCGTAGCTCCGGGTGTTAACCCGGGCAGGGATGGAGGCCTAGATGGTGCACCCAACCCGGGCATGGACCTCCATCACCCCTCCTGATGCCATTAAGAACCATCCCAAAATATAGACCAAAGCTCTGTCATTGACTTAGATTGGGTTCCCGGCCCATGGGCTTAAAATCAGCTTAAAATGTCCAGTGGGGCCCTCTTGTGGACAACCCCGGTGGGGAGTAGAGGGCCACCTAGGGGGTGCACCCAACCCGGGCATGGACCTACATCACCCCCCCTGAAGCCATTAAGAACCATCCAAAAATATAGACATATTTTTTTTAATCAATGGGGGCCCCCATTGATAAAGGGCCGTAGTGGGGTGCTCCCATAGCGGGCATGGAGATCTGGATTCCCCCTAAGTGCACTTAAAACCGTTTTGAATTCGGGGTTCTGGTTACCCAAAAATAAGTAAAACACAGCCTGATTTCTGAGAAGAGGGGACATAGTAATTTTCAGCAAACCTCCATAAATAGACCAATGGCGCCCTCAAGTGACTTTTCCCGGGATTGACTTGCTCCCATACGGGCATTGCATTTCAATCCAATCTCTGTAATTTTCAAAAAATGATTAAAAATACTTTGAGGGGCTAGAGGTCCCAAATTTCGGCTCATACCCTCTCTCGTCATGTGC
The DNA here is from genome assembly GCF_036934945.1 of Oncorhynchus masou masou. NCBI lineage: Eukaryota > Metazoa > Chordata > Actinopteri > Salmoniformes > Salmonidae > Oncorhynchus > Oncorhynchus masou. The sequence goes on from NC_088230.1 coordinate 40,801,811, forward strand.
AACCACAGGAATCTATGCGCCCTGTAACCTGAACTTTCCCCGAAACATAAAACACGATTTTCTATTATAAATTCTCATAGAAAAACGGTTGTAGTTAGATGGAAATGCTCATCTATGTGTGCCCTTTCACGCAAAAAAAACCCCATCCAGATTGGAGTTGTACTTTGAGTTATTAAGGTGAAAGTATATGTTGGTGTCCCAGGACTTTTGTCACATATGGCGCAGCACACTAAAACCCTGTGATTTTTGGGGTCATCAATGAACATGGTTCTAGTCCTGTGAAGGTGACCATCCCATCGGTGTTCCACCAAATGCAGTGAACAATTCTCTGAATCCCAGTCAGAGTGCCTCTTTGCAGGCATACTGCCTAACGTGTATAGCCCTATGTGCATATGTATGTATGGAAGTACCAGGCCAGGGCAGTGGCTTTTTGGCCTATGGGCCTTTCGGGCCTGTGGTCCTATGGGCCTTTTGGGTTACTAGGCCCATTGGCGAAAAAATTTTGATCACCCCAGGTGGGTCTCAAACACTTACTGGCTGATTGTAAGCCTCGTGCGCTACCCATTGAGCCAAATGTCCTTTGATGAACAAAGAGGCAACGAGGTGAGGTTTCTGGTCAAATTCTCCTTCCCGTCCAATTAGTCCCATATTGGCCCACAGCTGGGGCTTATTAAGCCCTTGGGTTAGGGTTAGGGTTAAGGGGTGAGAGGGTTAGGTTGTTTGGTGGAGCAAACAAAGAGACACGCAGGAAGGCAGGAGAGAGAAGCTATGAGCAGCAGACAAAGACACGACTGTGTGCTTTGTTCCAAGCAGAATATCGTGCGGCTAGACCGACAATTCAAGTCTGTACATGCACTTAAGTCCGGTACTATGGAATGGACAAATGCTATGCAATCTAGCCGTGTTTCGACAGAGAGCAGCCCGAATCAGTGCAGTATATGCAGCCTGACAACGGTGTTGAACCACGGCTGGAAAACCCTGTGATTTGAAAGTGAGTTGTCCGTGGAGCAGCAGCTGGTGGACGAGGGTGAGCAGTCAACCGTGGTGGATCAGCAGCTGGGGGACGAGAGTGAGTGGGCGGTGGGTGCGTCGGCGGTGGTGCAGCCAACCAGTGAGGTCGGTAGTAAACCGTGCTCGGAACCGAGGGAGCAAGGCTGCATCGTGGCGACTTCCACGGAGAGCGAGAGTGATGAAGACGGTGGCGTACCGTCCAAAATTGTGGTTTGTAGTAATGCAATTTTGACTCAATATGAACACTATATTATGGATAGAAACCCTTTAACTTATTCAATATAGGGGGCACGCTTTTAATTTTTGGATAAAAAAAACGTTCGTTTTAAACAAGATATTTTGTCATGAAAAGATGCTCGACTATGCATATAATTGACAGCTTTGGAAAGAAAACACTGACGTTTCCAAAACTGCAAAGATATTATCTGTGAGTGCCACAGAACTGATACTACAGGCAAAACCAAGATGAAATTTCAAACAGGAAATGGCCCAGATTTTGAGGGCGCTGTGTTCCAATGTCTCCTTATATGGCTGTGAATGCGCCAGGAATGAGCCTACACTTTCTGTCGTTTCCCCAAGGTGTCAGCAGCATTGTGACGTATTTGTAGGCAGATCATTGGAAGATTGACCATAAGAGACCACATTTACCAGGTGTCCGCCCGGTGTCCTGCGCCGAAATTGGTGCGCAAAAGTCACCTGCCAGTATTTTTCCATGGGATACAGAGAGGAAAGCAAGCTTCCACGAACTGCATATCAATGAAGAGATATGTGAAAAAACACCTTGAGGATTGATTCCAAACAACGTTTGCCATGTTTCGGTCGATATTATGTAGTTAATCCGGAAAAAGTTTTACGTTGTAGGTGACTGAATTTTCGGTTCGTTTCGGTAGCCAGACGCAATGTAGAAAACGGAACGATTTCTCCTACACACAGACACTTTCAGGAAAAACTGCGCATTTGGTATGTAACTGAGAGTCTCCTCATTGAAAACATCAGAAGCTCTTCAAAGGTAAATGATTTTATTTATTTGGTTATCTGGTTTTTGTGAAAATGTTGCGTGCTAAATGCTACTCAAAATGCTATGCTAGCTTTGCATACTCTTACACAAATTAGTCAATTTCTATGGTTCAAAAGCATATTTTGAAAATCTGAGATGACAGTGTTGTTAAGAAAAGACTAAGCTTGAGAGCAGACGCATTATTTTCATTTTATTTGCGATTTTCAGAAATCGTTAACGTTGCGTTATGCTAATGAGCCTGAGGCTTTAGTCACAAACCCGGATCCGGGATGGGGAGTTCCAAGAAGTTAACTCCATAATATCGACTCGAAACATGGCAAATGTTGTTTAGAATCAATCCTCAAGGTGTTTTTCACATATCTTTTTGATGATAAATCATTCGTGGCAGCTGCCTTTCTCCTCTGAACCAAATGGAAATGTGCATGCAGCTGGAGATTACGCAATAATTTCGAAGGAGGACACCAGGCGGACACCTGGTAAATGTAGTCTCTTATGGTCAATCTTCCAATGATATGCCTACAAATACGTCACAATGCTGCAGACACCTTGGGGAAACGACAGAAAGTGTAGGCTCATTCCTTGCGCATTCACAGCCATATAAGGAGACATTGGAACACAGCGCATTCAAAATCTGGGGCATTTCCTGTATGAAATGTAATCTTGGTTTCGCCTGTAGCATTAGTTCTGGGGCACTCACAGACAATATCTTTGCAGTTTTGGAGACGTCAGAGTGTTTTCTTTCCAAAGCTGTCAATTATATGCATAGTCAAGCATCTTTTCGTGACAAAATATCTTGTTTAAACGGGAACGTTTTTTTATCCAAAAATTAAAAGTGCGCCCCCTATAATCGAAGAAGTTAAGTTGATCCAAGAGTATCTGTTGCTGTTTTTCCAATCCATCTGAGTAGTTGATAATTGGCACGTAGAGTATTGCATTGGGAAATTTACTTTCCGCCATTTTCAAAAGTTGTTGTAGTGGTTTCCAGGAGGTCAACGCCAGCTGTTTCAAAAGGCAGTTGTTTAAACCCCCCGATAGAACCACCTTCTCCACTGTTGGGCATTGTTCTAATATTTCTACTACCCCTTTTAGATGGTGAAATTTGGCCCCAGGGAAGCTGTCTGCTTGCACTCTGGGGTCAACAAACCTAGGTATCTGTGAGATATTAGAATCTCCAATTATATCAATTGGTTTTTTAATTGTAAATTCCCAATCCCAAATTTTCCTGAAAGAATTTGGGTGCCTAACTGGTTCAAAGCAGGTGGATATAGGCTTCCTGACAGGTAGATTAATCACTGGGATAGAAGGTACCCCCGGGTGCACCTCAGCTGGGACTAATCCCACTGTTCTACTCTTACCTTGACAAAGAGGCGGAGTCCCCGAAGAGAGTAGCAGCGGGAGGACCGGAGTGGCAGCAATGCGGGATCCCCAAGGGGGCTCAGACAAGGGCGTAATCAGGGAACATTCCGTTTTGTTGCCACTTATCATCATATGTTCATCCCCCCCTCGGGTCCCAAGGGCAGCCCCCCACGGTTCCCGCTCCCCTCCAACTCCGGGGTCCTCCTGGCCAGAGTCAGATAAAGAGGTGTTTGTATTACTACATTACTGTATAAAGACCTCCTAGGACTATGAACAAGAGCAGACCTCACCTGTGTTTGCTTCCAAATATCAGCCCCCCCTGGCACTAACTCTGTGGTCAATGGATCTCCAGCAGGTACTCTGGGTCTAGGGGAATATGTTTCAGCCGTAACTGAAATAGTTTTCCCCACCTGTTTCACTGGGTCCAGCTCTAGAGCTGATAGGCTGGGAGACCTCCGAAGGGAGCTCCCCCTAGGTCAATGTTTAGGCACACTATGGACTAACCCACTGGCCGGACTGCTATCTCCCACCCCTTCCACATTACTGGGAGCTGGAGACAGGACCCCCAAAAAGGGCAGAAAGTCCTCCATAGTCAATTGGCCTGGGCCTACCACCTCACTGGCACCAGTGCTGGCCTTGGGAAGCATAGCCTTTAACATTACCACTGATGACTGAGTAAACTTGCGTCTATATCTGGTCCTTGCCCAAGCAACAGCTCGCTCAAAGGAATTAGTATAAAATCTCCCCATCTCCAGTAACCCCGCTGCCAGGACTGAATCATAATGATCCACCAAGATACACATATTGGTGTCCATCCAGTGGTCCGTATTTTCCTTCACCAGTGCCAGAGTGCTTGAGTTAGGTGAGGAAGATTTAATAAAAGCTGTAAGTCTAACAACCTGTTTCATCATGCCAGGTGGGAAAGACCTAGTCCTTTGTAATTCTGCTAAAATTTCCGCATGATGGATGGCTTGTAATCATTTAAAATACTGCTTATTCAATTTAGGGTCAAAAGAGATTTTAAGAGTGTCTGAGCTTAAGGTGGGTGTATTCTCCCCCAAAGTTATAGAATGAGCCAAAGGCCCAAACCTGTTGCTTCTGGGAAGCGTCACCTTCTGCACCATAAAACAATGACCACAATCAGAAATGTTATCCCAGCTGAGTCTCCACTACACCATAGGCTGTTTAAAAAAAATCCAGGACATAGGGGAAGAAAAAAATATTATAAGAAGAAAAAAACATTTTCATAAAAAAACAAGATTTAAAACCAAGAAACAACAAGACATAAAAACAATTAAGATCATGAAGTTCCCTTGAGTTTATCCTACACAAACATTCTCTGGTAGTGATCCACTAAGCAAAGGAGATTGTCCATGGAATTAGCAATGTTCTTAGCAATGTTCAAAAGGTAAAAAAAAAAAAATCTCTTTCACCTTAATCCTTTTCCAGGCGTTTGTTCTCACTGGAGCTTCCTTTCGAGTGAATTTGCAGTCCAAGAGGCCTTCATGTGCTAGATTCCATAGTACTGTCATTGTATAGTTTTTTAGAAAAAAAACATCTAGCAAGGGAACTTTCAGAAATTAAAATAAACAAAAACCAGAGACCTGACGTTTCAGCATCATAGCTTTCTTCAGAGGTAATGATTAGTCACCAACACCTGTGCTGATATGGGGAATTGAGGGGGCGGATCCCTTCTTCGTGAGACATATGTATGGCTTAGTCCTCCGTCCATCCCCCCCATTCTCCTCCCATGAACCATCCCAATTTGGGTAGGTGTCCAATCATTGTGACCTACTTGTCAAACAAATTAAAACGATTAACATACTAAAACAATCCAGTCAAAGAAGTCTTTTGAAACCCAAATAATGTATAATATGCCAGGCGCGGGCTAGGTTAGGATCAATAAGTGACAGACAAATCTGATGAGCACTGGCACAGGCAACCCCTTTAAGATAAATGGTAAGACTTGTGTAATTCATATTTTAAATGACAAAAAAAGACGATAAAAGAAGACCAGAATCAGACATTAAACTAGGGCTTAGGTTAAGAACCAGAGATTCTAGACTAAGAATAGAGGCCAAGTGCCAAGGTCAGAGCGGTGATCTAGGAGGAAAGGTTCATTATGAGGATCTAGGGGTTAAAATAGATATAGGGAGTCAGGGGTTCGGATTAGATATGGGGGTCTAGGGATATAAGGTTAGGGTTAGGAGTTATGGTAAGGACTTAGGAGCTATGGGTTAAGGTCAGAATTCAGGTTGGGGTTACAGTAAGGGTCAGGATTAGAGTACAGGTCAGGGTTCAATTAAGATCAGGTATGAGGGTCTAGAAGTTTAGGGTTAGGCATGAGGGTCTCAGGGTTAGGTTGCGGGATTAGGGTAACTAGGGGTTAAGTTTAGAATTCAGGTTAGGGTGAGGGTTAGGGTCAGTATAAGAGTACAGGTCGGGGTTAACCTAAGATTAGGTATGGGGGTTAGGGTTAGGGTTCTAGTTTTGAGTCGGTTGATCCACTTCCATATCTGACACGTGGAAGCCAAAGGGGGGGAAGGGAGGGATGTGCACTCCACATCATATACACGCGTGCCGGAGGGTCCGGGCGCGGCCGGCCAAAGTAGTAGGCCCCATGGTTGCCCACTTGTAGATTAACCCATTGGTTGGGTTTAAAGACGGTCTGTCTGTAGGGTTAGGGTTAGGTTTGGTTTTTAGAATGGTTAAGGTTAGGGTTAGGGTAAGGTACAGTTTTTTATAATGGTTAAGCTTAGGGTTAGGTTTAGGGTAAGGTATAGTTTTTTTAGAATAGTTAGGGTCAGGGTTAGGTTTCTAGTTTTGAGTCGGTTGATCCACTTCCATCTCTGACACGTGGAAGCCGAAGGGGGGGAAGGGAGGGGTGTGCACTCCACATCATATATTCGCGGGCCGGAGGGGTCCGGGCGCGGCCGGCCAAAGTAGTAGGCCCCATGGTTGCCCACTGGTAGATTAACCCTTTGGTTGGGTTTAAAGACTGTCTGTCTGTCGAAGGGGGAAGGGAGGGGTTATGTATTCGCGGGTCGGGGGGCCGGGCGCGGCCGGCCAAAGTAGTAGGCCCCATGGTTGCCCACTGGTAGATTAACCCTTTGGTTGGGTTTAAAGACTGTCTGTCTGTAGGGTTATGTATGGTTAGGGTTAGGGTTAGGGTTAGGGTTTGGGTTAGAGTTTGGGTTAGGTTTAGGTTTAGGGTTAGGGTTAGTTTCAATAAGTGACAAACAAATCTGATGTGCACTGACACAGGCAACCCCTTTAGGATAAATGGTAAGACGTATTTATAATATACTTTAAATGACAAAAAAATCTATAAAGGGTTAGGGTTAGGGGTTGGGGTTGAGGTTGGGGTTGGGGTTAGGGGTTAGGGTTAGGGTTAGGGGTTAGGGTTAGGGTTAGGGTTAGGGTTAGGTTGTCTAGTTTTGAGTCGGTTGATCCACTTCCATCTCTGACACGTGGAAGCCGAAGGGGGGGAAGGGAGGGGTGTGCACTCCACACATATGCGCGCGGTCCAGGTGGGTCCGGGCGCGGCCGGCCAAGGTTGTAGGCCCCATGGTTGCCCACTTGTAGATTAACCCGTTGGTTGGGTTAAAAGGCTGTCTGTCAGTAGGTTTTAGGGTTAGGTATAGTTTTTAGAGTGGTTAAGGTTAGGTTAAGGAATAGTTTTTTAAGGTTAGGTTTAGGTAAGGGTTTTTTAGAGTGGTTAAGGTTAGGGTTAGGTTTAGGTTTAGGTATAGTTTTTCAGAATGGTTAAGGTTTAGGTTAAGGTAGGTCTGTCAACTCAACTTAGGATCAGGCAAAACCCTTGAGTTGCGTACCTTATGCAGGTCCGGTCCTCGGTTGGTTGCCATGTGTCCATGTCAGTGGTATGGTCATGATGAGTGGTATGGTCATGATGTTTACTCTCTGTCGGATCCTTCTTTTTTACCTACGTTGTCTATGTAACAGTGGAAGTCTTTGGTCCTGGGAATCATGTTGTGTAATTCAGGGGCAGGATCCTAACTCTGAATGAGCCCATGTTACGAATCAGCTGTCTGATGGGTATACTCGGCTTTTTAGGATACCGTCCACGTTGTCTATGTATTTCGGATCCTTCTTTTTTTCAGTGTTCGGCAGTCTTTGGTCCTGGATGTTTTCAATCATGTGTGTAATGTCAAGTGGTTAGTCTTCCAGGATCCTAACCAGTGGAATGAGCCCATGACAAAAACCCAGCTGGTCTGTATGGGTATAGCCAGGCAAAACTCGTCGAGTTGCGGTTTCATGCAGGTCCGGGCCTCAGTTGGTTTGTCCCTGTCAAGTGGTCAGTCTTTAAACTACCAGTGGTTTGGAGGGTTTAGAAACCGGCAAACCTGTCATGCATCCGCCTTGGACGTAGGTGTATGGAGGGTTTAGAAACCGGCAAACCTTCTCCGGCTTAGTATAAAACGTCCGGCAGTAGTAGAAGTTAATTGGGTGTTTCCATCCCCACCATCTCAGTCGTAGGTAATTCAGTGGTTTTGGGTAATAGTGACCAGTGGAGTTACTCCCTTCCAGGATCGTAATGTTTCCAGAGGTATATCCTCCCTAGACAGTGAATTTTTTCTAGTCCAGGTAAAAAAAGGTGGTTCGGTTGTCCAGGCTAAGTACGGCAGGGTAAGGGATCCCCCCATGGGAAATTATTCCGAGGGATCCAATTCTCCGCCAGACATTATCTGGGCACCCCAGGGATTACACTGCCGACGCGAGTCCTCCAGCCGCAGCGCCATACCCGAAAGCCCCACTTTTCGAGGACTTAACTGCCCCAACCCGCTAGGATCACCCACGCGCTACTGAACATACTGCCAATCCAATTCTAAACTGGGGTAGATAGTCGTCCAGTAACCCTAACCCTAACCCTAACCCCGAGAGGTCCCGAAGGAGTCCGGTCTATCCATATCCTCCTGTCTTCTTGCTTGGTGTATGGAAGGGCCTAATTGCTTAGGATCGTATCGCTGCGGGGGAGTCGCCAAGGTCGGGGTCCCCAGAGTAGTTGGAGAAAAAAGGTTCTCGTCCGTTGGGGGTGCTGGTGGGTGTCTCCAAAAAATATTTTTAGAGGGATGGTAGGTTGGTGAGGGTTTTTTGTTTGAATTTGGTCTATTTGTGTACTATTTTATTGTTTCTCTCCGTAAAGGGTCCATGGTCATGGTAACTCTTACTTCCAGAAACAAAAAAGAAAAATTATATAAATATAAATATTTAATATAATTTTTTTTTTTTTTTTTTTTTTTTTTATATATATATATATATATATATTTTTTTTTTATTATTTTTTTTTTTATTTTTTTTTTATATATATATATATAATGTGTAAGTAAAAGTAACTAAAGCTAAATATTTTTTTGAGAGTCCGTGGTCATGGTAACTCTATGGTGCTATTTGAAAAACTATTTTTTGTGGTCTTGATGACCCCCTAACTTTTGTATGGGATGTGGGGTATGTAAGGTGCAGGTGCAGTGTCTGTCCGGACGTTCCTCCGCTGTACTGAGAGTCTCAGTGGTGGTCCAGCCGTAGTGGTGGGGGCCTGATGTTCCATTCAGTATCTTTATTCCTGTGTTTTCGGTCCTGCTCTTGACGCGTTGATCCAATGATGCTGGGTTGGTGAGGGTATTGCTTTTTAGCTGGGTGTGTTGTTGGGCCGAATGTCGTGGATGAGTCCAGTCCTTGGGGTATCTGTAGGTCGACTTTGTAGCGGAGCTGGGTTCTATTAGTGGATGGTTTGGGAGGGTATGGGACAGGAAGGAAAGTACAGAGGTCACCTCAACACTCTGTCTCTGCTTCGTGCCGTCCAGAAGGAGTCCGTTCCTATGTCAGCCTTGTGATGGTGTGACAGGGTCTCTGGGTCCCCTGGTATGGTGGGGGTAGGCTGTTTTCTTTGAAGGGTTTCTTTGTCTTTGGTTCTTAGTTGATCTTGGGTTGGTGAGATCAGGTTGTCCTGTGTGGTTGGAGTAGGTGGGAGCCTGTAGTGCCATTAGTTGAAGCCTGAACAGGGGTCTCTGTGTGAGGTGAAGTCGGCGTTCCAATGATGAGACTGGGCTGCCGGTCAACGCTTTTTATCTGCTGGCCCTTCTGTGCGTTTCTTCTTTCAGTTGTTATGGGAGGTTTGGTGTCTAGAGGGTCCAGGAGTACCACGGTGTGGGATTAGCTGTGGGTCTAGTTTTCAACTGGGGGATTCAGCCTGTGGTTCTATCCAGCAATCCCATGTTTAGATGGTGTTGACTGGGAAGAGAGTATGGAGGTAGGTAGTAACAGAGTTATAAACTGTTCCTACTGATTAACATTCCATACCACCCAGGTCTGGGTATGAGATGGAGATGAAAATGCAGAGGCCACCTCAACACTCTGCCTCTGCTCCGTTTCCTTAATCCCCCTGGTCAGGGTGTGATGTGGAGGGTTTTCGTCGTCCGAAAGGAGTCCGTTCCTATGTCAGTCTTATAAGGATAGGACAGGGTCTCTGGGTCCCCTGGTATGGTGGGGTAAGCTGTTTTCTTTGAGGGGTTTCTTTGTCTTTGGTTCTTAGTTGATCTTGGGTTGGTGAGATCGGGTTGTCCTGTGTGGTTGGAGTAGGTGGGAGCCTGTAGTGCCGTTAGTTGAAGCCTGAACAGGGGTCTCTGTGTGAGGTGAAGTCGGCGTTCCAATGATGAGACTGGGCTGCCGGTCAACGCTTTTTATCTGCTGGCCCTTCTGTGCGTTTCTTCTTCCAGTTGTTATGGGAGGTTTGGTGTCTAGAGGGTCCAGGAGTCACACGGTGTGGGATAGGCTGTGGGTCTAGTGGTCAACTGGGGGATTCAGCCTGTGGTTCTATCCAGCAATCCATGTTTAGATGGGGTTGACTGGGAAGAGAGTATGGAGGTAGGTAGTAACAGAGTTTTAACCTGTTCCTGCTGATTAACATTCCATACCACCCAGGTCTGGGTATGGGATGGAGATGAAAATGCAGAGGCCACCTTAATACTCTGCCTCTGCTCCGTTCCCTCAATCACCCTGGTCAGGGTATGATGTGGGGGAAGGTTAGGAGGGTTTGTGTTGTCCAAAAGGAGCCCTTCCCTATGTCAATCTTATGAGGATATGACCGGGTCTCTGGGTCCTCTGGTATGGTGGGGGTAAGCTGTGCGACGATCCTATGATGAGACTAGGTTGCCGGTCGAAACTCTTATTCGGCCGGACCCTCTGTGCGTCTCTTTCAAAAAATGTAGAGGGTCTATGAAGATAACTATGCCCCGTCGAAATTGTTTGGGCTTGTATTGTGATGAAGTAGGGGGTCTGAGTAGCCATCAGAGTGCCCAGGGTCATCGCTGTCCTGTAGATCTTCCGTGTGTGTGTCCCTGTGTAAAACTGAAAGTAAGGAGAGAGAAAAGTACAAAGGAAATTGAGTAGCCAAAGGAGATACCCCGAGTCCGTGTGGAACCTGCCTTCCTTACAGCATCACAACGGATCTAGGGGCAGCCCAGCCACGACGCGTTTCTGCCTTACTCGGCTTCATCAGGTGGCAGGGAGGAGAGAAGAAAAGTGCAGAAAAAGTGCACTTGGTCGTAGTACGGTAAAAGGCCGTATTTTGGACCAGAAAAAATAGTGTGTGTGTGTGGGTATATGTGTAGTTGAGGCTCGATGGTCTGGAGGTCTATGAAGGTCTGTTAAAGAAAAAATGCCAAAAAGGGCGTTGATTCTCTGGAGGATGGGTTCCGTGATGTGGGGGTACCTAGATTTTAGGGGAGAAATCGCAAGGATTTAAAAACGGCTCGGAGTGGTCCAGATTCGGGGTGTAGCATGAAGCTATTCAGGGGCCTTTTGTTCAAAAAGGAGTAGAGGGATATTCGTGGGGAGTGTGGAGTACCAGCTGGCGGCTTGGTCCAGGTGAGGTGTATCCATGGTGTAGCATGGAGCTGGGGTCTGGTCTTTCAGTTGGAGTAGTCATCTTGGGTGCAGTTCTTTGGTAGAGGTCCAGCTTGTATCTTCTCCAGGTGAAGTGTCTTCAAGAGGTTTTCAGGTAGAATGGTACTGATGCTGAGGGATGTTCCTCTTTTATAGGAATTGAGGGGGGTGTGGTTTTGCCAGGTCTCGAATCCTATTGGTGCATGAGGTGTGCATGCGGTGTTCACGTGAGAGACACGACCGTGGCTTGTCCAATGAGATCGCTTGGCTTTTGGGGAGAGGCGTCTAGTAGTCTGTTATGTGATGGGAAGGCCTCCGTCGTTGATTCCTATGGGGAATTGTATAGGAGAAGTAGACACTTTGCTTTTGGGGTGCTGTTTGGGTTGTGGGTGTCCGAGGGGTACCAGGTGAATTTTAAGTAAGACTAGAAGTCCTGGGGGTCAAGAGGAGCCATACGTGGAGTTCCTGTGATGTGTAGAAGTATGATAGATCCTCCTGTGAAAAGTGTGTGTTTGACCCCTGTGTCTCCATTGACTTGTGTGTTAACGTTGGGAGCGGTCTGCTCTGGTAGGAGGTTTGGGGTTGGAAATACCCAAAGGTGAGGTTCTGTGGGTCCAGGAGAGGTAGAGGGTAGAGTGGACATCTGTGGGTTCCTGTAGAATTTTTAGTTGGGGTTCTGGGTGACCCATAGGTCCGGTTATAGGTCTTTGAATGTGGTTGAATTTTTTCCTCCGATTTTTGTCGAGTCACGTTTACTCATATGTAGTAAGGTGCGATGTGCAGGGAGAAGTAGTAGTTGTGTTTTTTGGTCTTTTTGTGGTGTTAGAGGGCTTGAACCTTGTTTCTTTGTTGAAGGATAGTTGCAGGTAGGGTTACTAGGGTTACTTCTCGGGTCGAGAATGGTGCTGTTTTTATCTTTTCTAGTTGGCGCTTGTTAGCGGAGTTTTAGCTTTGGTCGCGTTCCTGTCCACTTGGGTTCCCGGATATGCGGTAGATTTGGCTGTTTTGCGGTGTTCAAGTCCACTTGGATTATGGGATGTACGGATCCGAAAAAACTGTTTTATGCTGTTTCCATTGATGTGTGTCCTCCGGAGTAGATGCAACCTGTCCTGTGAGGGATACTTTACCTGGGGTGGGGGGTCCGGTGTTGAATATTGATGTTTACTCCTGTGAGAGAGGTTTTTGATCCAGATGGATGATTTTAGGTGGTTCCTTTTGGTTGTCCCATGTATGTACCTGTGATGTACAGTTGACAGGCATTCCTGGTTCAGGCTTGTAGTGTGGGTGGGTCTCCTATGGGTGGGGGTCTTACCTGAGTTTTTGGTTTGTTTGTGTATGGTGCAGAGGTGTGAGTGGTGTGGACCTATTTTATAATTTTGTTTCTTTTTGCTCCTAGGTTGGAAATACGGTCGTCAGGGTTTCTGTGGGAGGGTATGAGTCTGTTTCCACTGTATCAGGGTGGTGATGTCTTGTTCTTTGGTGAAAAAAAATGGGGGTTGCCTCTTAGTTGAAAAAAATAGAGGTGATGTATATCTGAAGGTCAGGGGCTGGTTGTAGAGTTCTTGGTCTTTTGATGAAAAAAAATCTTGGTTTTGATGGTGTAGAAGGCTTGGGGTAGGTGGTTCTTGAGTTCTTCATCGTTCTAGTTGTATCTCAGGAGAAAAGGTGTGTGTTGGTGGAGGTCTCAGGAGTGATGTCCTTCAGAGATTGGTAGAGTTATTTTAGGTTGTATTAAATCTAATGATTATTTTTAACCTGTTCACCATCAAACCATTTCCCAAAGGAGTATACTGGGCGTAAAATCAACACCCCTAGAAAAAGCCTGATTTGAGATGATCCCGGGTAATTTAAAGGGATAAAAATTCCTTGGCTTGCTGCGTCCAGATCCCCCGTCAGGCAATGCAGCGGTGACTGGCAAGTGTTTGGTTGTCTAGTTTTGAGTCGGTTGATCCACTTCCATCTCTGACACGTGGAAGCCGAAGGGGGGGAAGGGAGGGGTGTGCACTCCACACATATGCGCGCGGTCCGGGTGGGTTAGGGTTAGGGTTAGGGGTTAGGGTTAGGGTTAGGGTTAGGGTTAGAGGGTTAGGGTTAGGGTTAGGGTTAGGGTTAGGGTTAGAGGGTTAGGGTTAGGGTTAGAGGGTTAGGGTTAGGGTTAGAGGGTTAGGGTTAGGGTTAGGGTTAGGGTTAGAGGGTTAGGGTTAGGTTAGAGGGTTAGGGTTAGGGTTAGGGGTTAGGTTAGGGGTTAGGGTTAGGGGTTAGGGGTTAGGGTTAGAGGGTTAGGTTAGGTTAGGGGTTAGGGTTAGGGTTAGGGTTAGAGGGTTAGGGTTAGGGTTAGGGTTAGGGGTTAGGGTTAGAGGGTTAGGGTTGGGGTTAGGTTAGGTTAGGGTTAGGGTTAGAGGGGTTAGGGTTAGGGTTAGGGTTAGGGGTTAGGTTAGAGGGTTAGGGTTAGGGTTAGGGTTAGGGGTTAGGGTTAGGGGTTAGGGTTAGGGTTAGGGTTAGGGTTAGAGGGTTAGGGTTAGGGTTAGGGTTAGGGTTAGGGGTTAGGGTTAGGTTAGGGTTAGGGTTAGAGTTAGGGTTAGGTTAGGTTAGGTTAGAGGGTTAGGGTTAGGGTTAGGTTAGGGTTAGGGTTAGAGGGTTAGGTTAGGGTTAGGGTTAGGGTTAGGGTTAGAGGGTTAGGTTAGGTTAGGTTAGGGTTAGGGGTTAGGGGTTAGGGTTAGGGTTAGGTTAGGTTAGGGTTAGGTTAGGGTTAGGGTTAGGGTTAGGGTTAGGTTTCTAGTTTTGAGTCGGTTGATCCACTTCCATCTCTGACACGTGGAAACCGGAGGGGAAGGGAGGGTTGCACTCCACATCATATACGCGGGTCGGAGGGCGCGGCCGGCCAAAGTTGTAGGCCCCATGGTAGCCCACTTGTAGATTAACCCGTTGGTTGGGTTAAAGGACTGTCAGTCTGTAGGGTTAGGGTTAGGTATGTTTTTAGAATGGTTAAGGTTAGGGTTTAGGGTTGTGCAGAGGCCACCTCAACACTCTGCCTCTGCTCCGTTTCCTTAATCCCCCTGGTCAGGGTGTGATGTGGAGGGTTTTCGTCGTCCGAAAGGAGTCCGTTCCTATGTCAGTCTTATAAGGATAGGACAGGGTCTCTGGGTCCCCTGGTATGGTGGGGTAAGCTGTTTTCTTTGAGGGGTTTCTTTGTCTTTGGTTCTTAGTTGATCTTGGGTTGGTGAGATCGGGTTGTCCTGTGTGGTTGGAGTAGGTGGGAGCCTGTAGTGCCGTTAGTTGAAGCCTGAACAGGGGTCTCTGTGTGAGGTGAAGTCGGCGTTCCAATGATGAGACTGGGCTGCCGGTCAACGCTTTTTATCTGCTGGCCCTTCTGTGCGTTTCTTCTTCCAGTTGTTATGGGAGGTTTGGTGTCTAGAGGGTCCAGGAGTCACACGGTGTGGGATAGGCTGTGGGTCTAGTGGTCAACTGGGGGATTCAGCCTGTGGTTCTATCCAGCAATCCATGTTTAGATGGGGTTGACTGGGAAGAGAGTATGGAGGTAGGTAGTAACAGAGTTTTAAGCTGTTCCTGCTGATTAACATTCCATACCACCCAGGTCTGGGTATGGGATGGAGATGAAAATGCAGAGGCCACCTTAATACTCTGCCTCTGCTCCGTTCCCTCAATCACCCTGGTCAGGGTATGATGTGGGGGAAGGTTAGGAGGGTTTGTGTTGTCCAAAGGAGCCCTTCCCTATGTCAATCTTATGAGGATATGACCGGGTCTCTGGGTCCTCTGGTATGGTGGGGGTAAGCTGTGCGACGATCCTATGATGAGACTAGGTTGCCGGTCGAAACTCTTATTCGGCCGGACCCTCTGTGCGTCTCTTTCAAAAAATGTAGAGGGTCTATGAAGATAACTATGCCCAGTCGAAATTGTTTGGGCTTGTATTGTGATGAAGTAGGGGTCTGAGTAGCCATCAGAGTGCCCAGGGTCATCGCTGTCCTGTAGATCTTCCGTGTGTGTGTCCCTGTGTAAAACTGAAAGTAAGGAGAGAGAAAAGTACAAAGGAAATTGAGTAGCCAAAGGAGATACCCCGAAGTCCGTGTGGAACCTGCCTTCCTTACAGCATCACAACGGATCTAGGGGCAGCCCAGCCACGACGCGTTTCTGCCTTACTCGGCTTCATCAGGTGGCAGGGAGGAGAGAAGAAAAGTGCAGAAAAAGTGCACTTGGTCGTAGTACGGTAAAAAAGGCCGTATTTGGACCAGAAAAAATAGTGTGTGTGTGTGGGTATATGTGTAGTTGAGGCTCGATGGTCTGGAGGTCTATGAAGGTCTGTTAAAGAAAAAATGCCAAAAAGGGCGTTGATTCTCTGGAGGATGGGTTCCGTGATGTGGGGGTACCTAGATTTTAGGGGAGAAATCGCAAGGATTTAAAAACGGCTCGGAGTGGTCCAGATTCGGGGTGTAGCATGAAGCTATTCAGGGGCCTTTTGTTCAAAAAGGAGTAGAGGGATATTCGTGGGGGAGTGTGGAGTACCAGCTGGCGGCTTGGTCCAGGTGAGGTGTATCCATGGTGTAGCATGGAGCTGGGGTCTGGTCTTTCAGTTGGAGTAGTCATCTTGGGTGCAGTTCTTTGGTAGAGGTCCAGCTTGTATCTTCTCCAGGTGAAGTGTCTTCAAGAGGTTTTCAGGTAGAATGGTACTGATGCTGAGGGATGTTCCTCTTTTATAGGAATTGAGGGGGTGTGGTTTTGCCAGGTCTCGAATCCTATTGGTGCATGAGGTGTGCATGCGGTGTTCACGTGAGAGACACGACCGTGGCTTGTCCAATGAGATCGCTTGGCTTTTGGGGAGAGGCGTCTAGTAGTCTGTTATGTGATGGGAAGGCCTCCGTCGTTGATTCCTATGGGGAATTGTATAGGAGAAGTAGACACTTTGCTTTTGGGGTGCTGTTTGGGTTGTGGGTGTCCGAGGGTACCAGGTGAATTTTAAGTAAGACTAGAAGTCCTGGGGGTCAAGAGGAGCCATACGTGGAGTTCCTGTGATGTGTAGAAGTATGATAGATCCTCCTGTGAAAAGTGTGTGTTTGACCCCTGTGTCTCCATTGACTTGTGTGTTAACGTTGGGAGCGGTCTGCTCTGGTAGGAGGTTTGGGGTTGGAAATACCCAAAGGTGAGGTTCTGTGGGTCCAGGAGAGGTAGAGGGTAGAGTGGACATCTGTGGGTTCCTGTAGAATTTTTAGTTGGGGTTCTGGGTGACCCATAGGTCCGGTTATAGGTCTTTGAATGTGGTTGAATTCTTTTTTCCTCCGATTTTTGTCGAGTCACGTTTACTCATATGTAGTAAGGTGCGATGTGCAGGGAGAAGTAGTAGTTGTGTTTTTTGGTCTTTTTGTGGTGTTAGAGGGCTTGAACCTTGTTTCTTTGTTGAAGGATAGTTGCAGGTAGGGTTACTAGGGTTACTTCTCGGGTCGAGAATGGTGCTGTTTTTATCTTTTCTAGTTGGCGCTTGTTAGCGGAGTTTTAGCTTTGGTCGCGTTCCTGTCCACTTGGGTTCCCGGATATGCGGTAGATTTGGCTGTTTTGCGGTGTTCAAGTCCACTTGGATTATGGGATGTACGGATCCGAAAAAACTGTTTTATGCTGTTTCCATTGATGTGTGTCCTCCGGAGTAGATGCAACCTGTCCTGTGAGGGATACTTTACCTGGGGTGGGGGGGGGGTCCGGTGTTGAATATTGATGTTTACTCCTGTGAGAGAGGTTTTTGATCCAGATGGATGATTTTAGGTGGTTCCTTTTTGGTTGTCCCATGTATGTACCTGTGATGTACAGTTGACAGGCATTCCTGGTTCAGGCTTGTAGTGTGGGTGGGTCTCCTATGGGTGGGGGTCTTACCTGAGTTTTTGGTTTGTTTGTGTATGGTGCAGAGGTGTGAGTGGTGTGGACCTATTTTATAATTTTGTTTCTTTTTGCTCCTAGGTTGGAAATACGGTCGTCAGGGTTTCTGTGGGAGGGTATGAGTCTGTTTCCACTGTATCAGGGTGGTGATGTCTTGTTCTTTGGTGAAAAAAAATGGGGGTTGCCTCTTAGTTGAAAAAATAGAGGTGATGTATATCTGAAGGTCAGGGGCTGGTTGTAGAGTTCTTGGTCTTTTGATGAAAAAAAAAATCTTGGTTTTGATGGTGTAGAAGGCTTGGGGTAGGTGGTTCTTGAGTTCTTCATCGTTCTAGTTGTATCTCAGGAGAAAAGGTGTGTGTTGGTGGAGGTCTCAGGAGTGATGTCCTTCAGAGATTGGTAGTTATTTTAGGTTGTATTAAATCTAATGATTATTTTTAACCTGTTCACCATCAAACCATTTCCCAAAGGAGTATACTGGGCGTAAAATCAACACCCCTAGAAAAAGCCTGATTTGAGATGATCCCGGGTAATTTAAAGGGATAAAAATTCCTTGGCTTGCTGCGCCCAGATCCCCGTCAGGCAATGCAGCGGTGACTGGCAAGTGTTTGGTTGTCTAGTTTTGAGTCGGTTGATCCACTTCCATCTCTGACATTAAAATTAAAATTAAAATTAAAATTAAAATTAAAATTAAAATTAAAATTAAAATTAAAATTAAAATTAAAATTAAAATTAAAATTAAAATTAAAATTAAAATTAAAATTAAAATTAAAATTAATTAAAATTAAAATTAAGGTAAAATTAAAATTAAAATTAAAATTAAAATTAAAATTTAAATTAATTAAAATTAAAATTGTAAAATTAAAATTAAAATTAAAATTAAAATTAAAATTAAAATTAAAATTAAAATTAAAATTA